>NW_021144767.1:669932-740671 GCF_900634625.1 Parambassis ranga
TCTCTCCTCCTCCACACCTCCTCCTCCTTCTCCACTCCTCCTCCTCCTCCTCCACACCTCCTCCTCCTCCTCCTCCACACCACCACCTCCTCCTCCTCCTCCTTCTCCACACCTCCTCCTCCTCCACACCTCCTCCTTCTCCTCCACACCTCCTCCACATTCTCCTCCTCCTCCTCCACACCACCTCCTCCTTCTCCTCCATACCTCCTCCTCCTTCTCATCCATACCTCCTCCTCCTCCTCCACACCACCTTCTCCTCCTCCTCCACACCACCTTCTCCTCCTCCACACCCCCTCCTCCTTCTCCTCACCACCTCCTCCACCTTCTTCTACTCCACACCTCCTCCTCCACACCTCCTCTTCCTTCTCCTCCACACCTCCTCCACCTTCTCCTCCTCCACACCTCCTCCTCCTTCTCCTCCACACCTCCTCCACCTCCTACTCCTCCACACCACCTCCTCCACCTCCTCCTCCTCCACACCTTCTCCTCCTCCACACCTCCTCCTCCTTCTCCTCCACACCTCCTCCACCTTCTCTTCCTCCACCTTCTCCTCCTCCACACCTCCTCCTCCTCCTCCACACCACCTCCTCCTCCTCCTCCACACCTCCTCCTCCTCCACACCTCCTCCACCTTCTTCTCCTCCACCTTCTCCTCCTCCACACACAAAATTACTCTCAGAGGACAAAAAATGTCCCGAACAGTGCATGAGGGTTAAAAATCGACTTCAGTTTGGTTAACCAAGGAAACGCTTGCAAAGGGAAAAATTGCCGTTATTAATTGTTGTCCATGCTAGCAAGCGACATGACTTCATTGTGAAATTGAACGTTACAAATTACAAACAGCTATTTGTAGCCGCAGTCTATAAAGGCAAAGTAACCATTTTTTAAATTAATTAAAATTTGAAAAAAATGCATAAGCACTGTAACAGCTGTTTTCTAGTCTACGGAACTACTATGATTAAGATGTCAGATGCCAGAGTTCACCGGCGACCTCTCGACTTTCCAGTTTCAGTATTCAAGAGAATATAAAAAAAAGTATTTTCACCATGAAATATATGCTATACCGCCACACATATCTATGTAGCATATTGTCAACGGCCAATTATATGCTGCGTACAGTACATACCCTCTGCTTGTTGACCGTTCCAAGGAATGCGATGAAATGCCGGCTGTCAGGACCTGTCAGTCCTATTTGTGCTCATCCCTGGTTGCTAGGACACCAGTCTTCCCAGACTGGCCTCTCGCGCTCAGTACTTTGTATAGGTTTTCACACTACATGTTACCATTCAATTAGTATTGTGAATAGCAACAGTTCCTGTCAGCTTTTGGGCAGTAGTGGCTCAGTGGTACAGCAGGGTTGTCCAATAACCAGAAGGATGGTGGTTCGATCCCAACTCCTCCCTAGTCACTGTTGCGTGTCCTTGGGCAAGACACATAGCCTGCATAGCCTTAAGCAGTTTCCCGGTTTCTTAATTTAATTTAATTTATAGCCACAGTCAAAGTATTAAATAATAACAAACCACTGGTGTATTGATGACTGTTTTAATTTTGGTCTGTGCCGCTCCACATCTTGAATAGGACATCCTTGAAGACATTATTGATCTTAATTGATATTTTCCTGGGTAAGTAAAGGTTAAATAAAATAAATAACTTTTATTCTTTTAACAGGTTATCACCAGGGAACACAGGAACAAACCAGTGAGCTCAGAAGCAGAAATACAACAGTGACAGCCTGCCTTCAGACTCTGCTACCTGGCGAATTGCTCACCTGCATCTTGAACAGAGAAAGTGGTTAGTAATTAGTAAGATAGTAATGTTTTAATAATATTTTAACTTTTAAATGTGTTTGTATGCATTGCCATATTTAACTACTTTTATGTGTTTTTTTTGTTGTCATATCACGGAACTAGGACCATATGGATCAAGGAAATGGAAATTGCTGACCATGTCTCCAGAAAGTCTGTATGGTACTGAGTATAGATCTGTTGTTTGTACACTGTCCAAACTCAAGGTGTGCTATCATCAACACATTTATTGTAGATACAACAAAATGTTGCTTTACTGCGCTTTAGCATCAAAAATCTTGCACAGTGCTCCGTGCACATACAATGAACCAGAAAACCTGCTGTTCTTATTTCAGCACATTGACTGCCTTGTAACGCTGTTGATCAACATATAACATGTGAGCAGTGTGAAAAGTCAGCATACTTCACAGAACAGAGTCACTTGATTGAATCTGTCCTGTCTTTTGGCCTTTAGCAGGCCCCATTAGGGTTGGGATGGTTCAAGAAAAAATTCCAGTTCGGGGCGAGTGTTCTGTTCGGTATGTTCTAGTATAGTAGTAGTATACGTATAGTATGTGCGCACACATGTCTGTGTGTGTCTGCGCATGTGTCTGTGTGTATGCACATCTTTCCTCTGACCTACCTGATATAATGATGGGGAAACACTGCAGTCAAAGAATAGTCTGAATATATACCATATGAAAGGTCTGAGTCTGGAATAATACCATACCATACCATATAATGTGGAAAGGCAACAGCTGAATGATGAACAATATGACAGATATAATGTTTACAGTCTGATCAATAAACAGGATAGATGTCCTCTGTAGGTGCCTGTGAATGTTTTCCTGTATCCATGGCAACCTGAATGTTTATCAACTGAATGTTAATCTGAACTTAATTTGCTGAAACATGGTTAAGAATTAAAACAAAATGCTCTTATTTGGAAAAGTAGAAAATGTCCTAATATTATGAAGATATGAAAGAGAAACAGTTGAAGACAAGAACAGTATGAAGTCATGACCTTAAAGTTATTCCAGCCTCAGCCCTTTCATATGGTAAATTCACAGGCTATTCTGTGAATTTACCATATGAAAGGGCTGAGGCTGGAATAACACCATAAGACTATAAGAAGCACAGATTTGAATGTGGAAAAGTAGTATACAGCTGAAGGATGATCCATATGACAGATATAGTGCTTAAAGTCTGATAAAGACTACAAATATGGCTGCTTTGTATGCCTCTGTGTGTCCGCCTGTCACCATGGTAACGGCTCTGCCTGTCCGTGTGTGTAAGTTGGAGACACAGGTGACGATTAAACTGCTTTTACTCCTGTCAGGGCAGATTCTATGTATTTTAATGGGGTTGCACCCTCCGAACAACTTCTCTTTTTGTCCAAACTGAAGCCTTCATACCAAAAATAAGGACACCGTCAGAATCACAAGAAGTTGCTCTACACACAGTATAATTTTTATGTGTATGATGTCAAAGATGTGGAGATGGTTACACAATATGGCTGCTCTGCTTCTCTGTTTTTGGTTTTACATGATGTCTTAATGGAAGAATGACCGGCACTCTCCCCAAACAGCTGGATCTACAGGCAAACTTGATGTATAGTTTAGAAGTCATAAGTGAATTAGATAATGTTACAGCAATCAGATTTAGACCTTTAACTAGACTGTTGAATAAAGTTACCCATAAATCCACCAGTGACTTAGTGTATCTCATTTTAGTATCTGTTTTAAAAACTGAAATGCATCAAAGTGGTGTATAATGTTGTGGAACTTTTTCTGTGTCTTTCAGAGCTCTCTTCACACGCTGGTATGACCCTGACAAGAAAGTCTACATTATCCCTGACCTATCCTCAGACATGATGGAGCTCATCATTGAGTTTGCATACACCGGCTCTGTTAACGTGACAGAGTCCAATGCACGGAGGCTTTTCATGGCAGCTGATTACCTCAATATAGTGAAGCTGGTGCAAATATGCTGCAACTTTTTTGAAAAGACGCTCTGCCCAGATAACTGCATCGGCATCTGGCAGTTCACAAAAACCTACCACGCCCCTGAACTGCACCTCAAGGCTTTCCACTATGTCCTCAGTCACTTTGAGGATGTGGCTTTCGGCGAAGAGTTCCTGCAGCTCTCGGACCAGGATGTCAGTGACAATGACAAACAATGATGTTTGAGGCCATCATTCGGTGGATCACACATGAACCTCAGGAACGAGAAGGATACACAGATCTTCTCTTGCCAAAGGTACTTTATATTTAGGGCCCGAGCACCGAATGGTGCAAGAACGAGCAAGTATGTAGAAGAGAGAGCTCTCTCTCCTACATACTTGCTCCAAACGGCTTCAAACTTTCTGCACATGCTCAGAGCCCCTCCCTGAACGTCTCTATGTCATCATGATCTGTGCCACTCGAGGCACTCCCTTGTGGTGGAGACAGGAAGTGCCATGTTCTACACTGACATGCACTTGTCTCACACTGTTTAATCCTTCCCTGTCATTACACAGCCAAATGAGGATCACAGATCTGAAGTCCTACAGAGACACCTGTTTGGTTTCCTGTATCATGCTGCCCGTGGCGGTGGCGACTGTTGAACCTTCACCATGAAACATCAACTTCTTATAACTTCGCCGTGCATCGTCCTAACGTCCTCAAATTTTTTTCATGTCATAACGGTCCATCCCCCAACATGTCTGCATGCTCATAAGTCACCTGCACAGCGCCACCTACAGGAAACTGGAAGTAAGTAACACGCCTTGTTCCAATTTGCACACCCCGCAGTTTTGCGAACTCCTCCTAGTGGAATTGCTTGATGCGGCTGAAAATTGGTGCACTCGCCCTTAAGGGCTTAGGGACCAAAAGTTATCAAAAACGCAGCACTTCGTCATACGGTCTGGCTGTGGCGCCACCACAAATTTGACCCTTCGCCAACGCACAGGAAATGGATGTGTTTGTGGCTGTATCTCCCACATACTTCATCCAATGTAAATGAAAAAAATCAGGCATGCTGAGCCTGTCATTCTGAACAGATTGATATGCTAATGACCAGAAACTCTCATAGCGCCACCTACTGGCGGTCTGAATTATGTTCAGGCTGATTATCCATGTTCCACACCTCGTATTTGAATGAACTCCTCCTACGGAAATACTCTGACGGACCTGTGACTTTGTCACCTGGTTCTGAAGACATGGCTGAGCAAAAGTTATCAAAAGAGATAAGATAAGATAAAACTTTATTAATCCCGAAGGAAATTCTTGTGCCAGAGGTATCAAGTCATATTAAATGCAGTTAAGTACAGAGTATAAGAGTGTAAGTGTCACTATAATCCAAAATAAGAGTACAGTACGCAGTATGAGCACAATATATGATACATGGATACAATATGGAGATGTAAGGTGCTAAGTAAACATAAATATAGACCAGTGGAGGGAATGACAGTGATGCCTGACATGATTATCTAGCGCTTCTCCCTACAGAAAGGGGAGGAGTTATACAGTCTGATGGCCACTGGCAGGAAGGACCTCCTGTGGCGTTCTGTGCTGCTCCTCGGTAGTCTCAGTCTACTGCTGAATGTGCTCCTGTAGGACAGCAGTGTGTCGTGCAGGGGGTGAGACGTGTTGTTACGAATACTGAGGAGTTTCCTCAGTATCCTCCTCTCCGTCACCTCCACCACAGACTCCAGCTCCACTCCCAGCACCGAGCCAGCCTTCCTAATGAGCTTGTTGAGTCTGTTGGTGTCGGCCGTCTTCATCCTGCTGCCCCAGCACACTACAGCGTAGAAGATGACGCTGGAGACCACCGAGTGGTAAAACATCTGCAGCATGGTCTGGCAGACGTTAAAGGACCTGAGTCTCCTCAGTAGATACAGGCGACTCTGTCCCTTCCTGTATATTGCCTCTGCATTTGTGGACCAGTCCAGTTTGTGGTCAATGTGGACACCCAGGTATTTGTAGCTGTCCACAATGTCCACGTTGGTACCCTTGATGCTGACCGGGTTAGGGAGTGTCTGGTGCTTCCTGAAGTCCACCACCAGCTCTCTTGTCTTTGTGACATTCAGCTGCAGGTGGTTCTGTCCGCACCACTCCACAAAGCTGTCCACCACACTCATATACTCCGCCTCCCGACCTCTGCTGGTACAGCCCACAATGGCAGAGTCATCAGAGAACTTCTGCAGGTGGCAGGACTGTGAGCAGTGTCTGAAGTCCGATGTATAGAGTGTGAACAGGAATGGAGACAGTACCGTGCCCTGGGGTGCCCCCGTGCTGCTCACTATCGTGTCCGAGACGGTGTTCCTCAGCCTCACAAATTGTGGTCGACCTGTAAGATAGTTAGTGATCCAGGTGACCAGTGGGGTCTCTACCTGCATGTCCAGGAGCTTCCTATTCAAAAGGGCAGGCTGCACGGTGTTAAACGCACTGGAAAAATCAAAGAACATGATTCTAACAGTGTTACCTGCCTCCTCCAAGTAGGTGTGTGCTCTGTGCAGCAGGTAGATGATGGCGTCCTCCACTCCAATACGGGGCTGGTAAGCAAACTGCAGGGGGTCCAGCGATGGTTCCACAACAGCACGCAGGTGTTTCAGGACCAGCCTCTCCAGAGACTTCATCACATGTGAAGTCAGAGCAACTGGTCTGTAGTTGCTGTGTGTGCTTGGATGTTTGGTCTTGGGCACAGGAACAAGGCATGTTGTCTTCCACAGGGCAGGGACAGTCATCAGGCTCAGACTCAGGGAGAAGATGTGCTGGAAGACCCCACACAGCTGTGTGGCGCAGTCCCTGAGTACTCTGGGGCTGAGTCCGTCCGGTCCTGCAGCTTTTCCCGGTCGTAGGCGACTGAACTCCCTCCTCACATCCTCTGTGGTGATGGTAACTGTGGACACAGAAGAGCAGAGAGAGAGATCTGATGGGGGAGGGTGGGGGGTTGTTAATGGAAGGTGGGGTAAGGGGGGCAGGGTGATGTTATTGATGGGGAGGTGAGACTGGTTAGTATGGTTAGGGGGAGGGGGAGGAGGAGGAGGTACATTGTTGTTATCGACAGGTGTTAATGGTGCATCACAGGGAGGGGGAGGGTGGTATGTAAACTGTTGATGATTCTATTGTATATTTTATTGGTAGTTTATTTTATCATATATATCTTTTCTTAACTTATCCTTTGCTGTCTGTATCTGCTGTTGCAAAAATGCAATTTCCCCATTGTTTTTTTAATTCCCCACACTTAGTTGGATGGAGGACTGCGACACTGACAATCATTAAAGAAAATGCCATGCATGCAGAAGATGTATTGAAGCAAGATTTAAAGAAAAAGAAAAAAACTTCTCACCAGTGTACACGAGAGTGAAAGACAGCAGGTTCAAATAAGGATCCCGTCAGCTCTCCCTCCTCTAGTGGCTCCCTGCTTCTAGCGGAGGCAAAGCCAGAGAAGTGAGTGCGTATTGGGATCCGGCTCGAAGGACCAATTTATGTTAGAAAAATACACAAGAGATAATAGCTGGAGTTCACTCAAGTGTGTTTATTCCTGCAGGAAGGAGCAGTCACAGACACAGACAGTCGCCTCTGTAGGAGTGCTCAAGGTCTTTTCAGAGCAGCTCCCTTCTTATACCCTCTGTTATCTGACAGACACAGCTTCTCAGAATACACACATCTTAGAATAGGCACAAGCATAATCATAAAACAGGATCACAGGACTACGATAGTAATGATTAATCACTATACACTATAATTAATTAATAGTAAAAAACAAATTAAGGTAGAATTCTTCCAACAGAACTCAACATCAGTGCAGTTACACAGGACACACTCTGACATGACCTGACTAAATATACAATGATACACAACTATTATTCATGTAAACAATGTGACATTTTCTGTGCCAACATGGTGCCAGCATGGCCTCCATGTTGGTGGGAGGGGGTTGATACAAACAGAGGGCGGAGCTTCAAAGTGAAATATAAACCTCCTCTCAGTGAATCTAACAGTACGAGTCAGTGTGTGTCTGACTGCTACAGACAACTCTCCAGCAGGACGTGTGGATCCACTGCAGCAGGACTACAGTAAGTTTCAGCAGCTCTGCATTCTTCTGGTCTTTTCCTCTAGAACTGCATGTAAAGTTAGAAATGTGAGTCCCTGGTTAGTGTAACTAGTTTATTCCTTTCTAGTGTTTTTGTACACGGCCTGGATACCCTCCCCGTGAACCTGGAAGTTTGACGGTGCTAGCGGGAGTCGCTAGCTGCATTTGCGTTCAGAGCTTAGCCAGATTCCAGCGATTCTGTGTGAACAGGGTCTAAAATAACATGACACAGCTACCAGAGGTTTGCTAGTGTTTCCATGCAATGTTGGTTAGATTATAGAGGCAGTAGAAAGTTTGTCTGAAAGGTGAAGCAGTGCTGAGAGCTACAGAGTTCACCTGCAGTAAGGACACAGAGGACAGCTCCATCATCAGACAGTGTACTTTATTCAGAAAGCTGCACTGTTCACTGTTTAATGTCCAAAAGTGCAGGAAGTGTCCCTCACTGTTTTGTGTTATTATTTCAAGTTTCAATGTGTAACTGGGCACAGTGTTATCATGTGAAATCCAAACCCAGATGTAGACCTCATCCTGACCCTGGTCCCTGTGGACCTGTGACTGTTGCCTCTGTGCTTTCTAATTTACTGAACACTGAGTTTTATTCCACTGTTTGATCACAATCATGTGCACTACAGTTTCATGTTGTTTTCACTCTGAGCTGTTACGATGTAAATTGTTACACACTCAGCTTCAGGATCTTCCTGGTGTGTCCTCATAGATAATGGACTTCTCACTAGAAGAATTAGAGTCTCCTGAGAGCCTGGAGGTTATGCAGCTCATCCAACGTCTCATGGTGAGTTATTTCAACCTCAAACTTCAGTAAAATGTCTAAAATGATTGTTTTTGTCATCACACTAACATGCATGTGTGTGTTATAGGACAGCTGTTGTGACCCTGCTGTATCCAGGGAGGACCTCCGCAGGCAACTTGTAGAGATTGAATGTAAAGTTGTGGACATATTAACAAGACGTGCTCTTAAACTTGAGGCCATGGAAAAGGAAATGGCTCTTCTTACACAGCAGTGTGTTTTTTCTTACTCGGATTGATGCTGAGCAGCTGTTAGTGGAGGATCCTGGGGAAGAAATCAAACGTCCCCGTAATGGCTTTCATGTCTACATGCTATTTGTTTATTTTTGCTGTGCATTTAAAGAAAATACTGTTTTCCAAAATTCATTCTTATTTGATTCACATTCTTAGCAATTCATTGATTCGAATGAACAAGCTCTCAGTCAAACCTCAATCACATGACAACCGTTCTGCTAAGCTGTTCTTTTGTGTTACTGACATGCAGACACATGAGTCTCTTCTCATTCCACACTTTAGTATTTAATACCATTTAGTACTTACATTAAATATAACAAGTCACTACATCACCGTGTTCTTTAATCGTGGTAAAACATCATAAAAACATCTGAGCAGCAGCATCATAAATCACACATTCTACATGTAAACATCAACAAATGAAAACAGTCCCTTTGAATTAGGACTCCTGGAGACAAAGAAGCTGAGCATCAGGTTTGCAGTCATTTCAGGAGGAGGAGGAAGATTTGTTGATACTATTCATGATTCCATGGTTTTGCTTTTTTGCCCAAACACCAGTTTCCTTAATGTGTAACGAGCTAATAATGTTCAGCGTGTAGGTGGGCGTGTACGTGCGCCTAGCATGATAATAGACTGAACCACAGGTCTGGCAGACAGTATTGTTTGACCTGTGTGGATTCTCAGTTAGTGGAGAGGCTTTTCCACTTTTCTCCAATCACTACACACTTTTCAAAATTCTGACCAATTACACAACAGTATTTAAATATGACCCCAGAAAAAAAAGTTGTGCTCAGAGGAGGAGAACAAGCTGTGAGACCTCCCAAACACACTGTTGTTTTGTTTGGACTCTTTCTTGGTAACAGAAATAAACAGGACATATGAGAAGAGTTTGTAACACACTGATGGGAGTAATAACAACATTACACCCAGCAGACACTTTATTATGTACACCTGTTCAACACAATGTATTAATAACGGGTGGTCCAAGAAGTAAGAAGCAGCAGCAGTGTCTCCAGTGGAGCTCACAGCAGGATCCTCCTCCTATTATTCAGAGACCTGTTTGAAAATCTCAGCAGTCAAAGACACAAGTGGCAGCTGTCCATGGTGCTGATCAGGACCCTCACAGTGATGCAGTCAGGCTCTCTGTCTGATGTGTGTTGCTGCATGCACACAGGAACATTCTATTCTTCCTCATCTAGTTGATGCAGAATAAGAAGCAGGAGCTCATCACACTGTGAGCTGATGTTAGTGACTCTACACTCAATAAGAGACTTATTGAACAAAAGTCCACCTCTGCCTCCTACATGGGTCCAGCTGATGTTACAAGTACACACTACACACACTGTGCTGACGTCATTTCATCACAAAGTGTCTGTGAAATGATGATGTCAGATGTGAAAAGAGGTAAGGAAATGCTCAATATCATCTTCATCAGTCAATTTTTGCACTTCTGGTTCTGTTTAGCTTGTGGGCCAAAAATAACACATTGTAAAACAGAAGCTATGGACCTTATAAAATCTGACATCCAAACAGGACTACACAGACCATCAAATGATACCATCATATGTAGCACTGAGGTCTGAATGATTTCAGCTGAGCTGTGCAGGTCCTCTAAAGCCATCATTTACCAGTAGTCCAAATTGCTATGTATTTTGGTCCCTACGGGTAACCATAGTTACGTTGTACGTAAGCATGTAATGTTTTGAGTATGCCCCTGTATGAGGATGAGTTGAGCTCTGCCAAGTTGCTACACAGAGGCTAATAAATTGTGTCGTTTCTAAGAACTATTTCCTCATTTCCCTCACCTGAAATAACGATGGAAGATATAACAAATTGTTGTTCTGTACATTCTTTTGAAATATGAGAACTGAGGTCAATAAAGCTCACATCTACAAAAACAACAGTCACAAAGACAACTGTAGACAGGCAAACTCAGAGTCTTTATTGCAGATCAAAAATGATACGAGAAGACCTGAGTCAGCAACCGGTTGCAAAAACAAGGCATAATCCCTTCCTTCTAAAGCCATCAAGCCCCTCCTTGACTGCTACTCATCTTTTAATCTTCTGCCACTGTCCATCCATGGCACCTGGCCGTGTGTGTGTGCCTACTTGTGCCGGGTTAGCCCCCTGTCTCGCCAGGGTCAGCTGTTTTACACCACTGCTACAGCTGGGCAGCCCCTCTTTTTCTTACCAGGGCCCACTTGCTGCCCTGCCACCACATAGCAGCACATTGTCACACTTTTCTCTCTTGTTTAAACAGTCTCAAAATTCAAACCTTCGTAGAAAGTCAGGTATTATAGAATTAATTTGAATTTATTAATTGACAACTGTCTACAGACAATCAGGGCTATCAAGTGTTACATGCTATGTTAAGGAAATGATACTGCAGAAATGCAGTACAATTGATTGAACATGTCCCAGCATGCTTTACCTCCATCACATTCTGAGATACAGCTGATATACCTGAAGGCGCTGTGGCTTAGTTGGTCAAAGCGCCTGTCTTGTAAACAGGAGACCCTGGGTTCAAATCCCAGCAGTGCCTTTGTGTTTTCGGGGCAGCAGTGCCACAGTGGTATAGCAGGGTGTCCAATAACCAGAAGGTTGGTGGTTCAATCCCAACTCCTCCCTAAAGTCAATGTTGTGTGTCTTTGGGCAAGACACTTCACCCTAGCCTGTGGTGTACCTTGCTAGTCATCGTATGACACTGCTTGGCAGCAGCCTTAAAGAAGTTCCCTGGGATTACTAACGTATCTAAAATAAAACAAAAAACATAGTTTTATATAAATTATTTAACAATTCATTCAGGAAACCAATTCATTGAACTGGTTGCATAAAAAAATGTTTTTTCGACATACACACAAATCAACATGACAGATCTCAGTGTCAGCTGTCAGTTCACATTCAATAGTACACAGAAATAAAACCTACCAAAGAACATTAAACAAATAGTTCAGTTGGTCACACCTGTTTGGCAAACACTTGACTTATTTGTGTGGGTTCTCTTGTGGACAGTTAAAACACTATTTTGTCTAAAACATTTCCACCATAATTTGCAAGAAAATGGCTTCTCATCTGTGAGTTCTCATATGGAAAGTTAAGTTACTTTTTTGACTGAAACATTTGTCACATGTTTTGCAAGAAAATGGTTTCTCACCTATGTGGGTTCTCATGTGGGCAGTTAAACTACCATTTTGAGTAAAGCATTTCCCACATGTTTTGCAAGAATGTGGTTTCTCACCTGTGTGGGTTCTCATGTGGGCAGTTAAACTACCATTTTGAGTAAAACATTTCCCACATGTTTTGCAAGAATGTGGTTTCTCACCTGTGTGGGTTCTCATGTGGGCAGTTAAACTACCATTTTGAGTAAAACATTTCCCACATGTTTTGCAAGAATGTGGTTTCTCACCTGTGTGGGTTCTCATGTGAATAGCTAAATCATGATTTCGACAAAAGCATTTGCCACATGTGCTGCAAGAAAATGGCTTCTCACCTTTTCTACCAGGTTTACATTTTACAGATTTTTTTCCTGGAGGAGAGTTGTGAGAGACAATCCTGTCACAGCTTGGTTCTAGTTCAATATAGTTCCTTTCATTAGCAACAGTCAATATAGAGGGCTCAGTCTCCTCTCTCAGTTCATACTGCTCTTCCTCATGACTGCTGGAGAGAACATGCGGTTCCTTTCTAACCTGTGGGAGTTCTGGTTCCTCCCAATCCAGGCTGCTGTTCCTGTTCTGGTTACAGAGCTGCTGGTCAGCTAGAATCAGCTCTTTCTCCTTAAAATTGTGTTGTTGAGTGAGATCTAAAGGGTTAGAAGAAACAAGAAAACATGTTTTACAGTTTGGTTCATTAAGCTTAATATAAACATGGCACAGAACTGAATAGGATCCTGCATGAGTCACTGGATTCACTGCTTGTTTGCAGTTTCACATACCTGTTCTGTGTAACTTTATCTCAGGTATCAGCAGTGGGTCCTGATGGTTGAGCTCTTCTTTGTATTGGATGACAATCGGTTCAAAATGGTCCAGACTGGATTTTTTTTTCCTGGTTACAGAGCTGCTGGTCAGACAGGATCTCTTCCTCCTTACAGTCATGTTGTTGAGGGAGAACTGGAGGAACAAATGGACACAAAGCAGAGCTCTCAAGTTTTCAAGTTCAAGCTTAGAGTGAGTTTCCCAGTACCCCTTTGGTATACTGCTGCATCATCAACATTGTTATTTAATAGTAATACTAACATCTCAAATACCATTGTGGTTGATAGAAAATATCTATGATGTACTTTTTTAGGGCTGCAACGATTACTCGAGTACTCGAGTAATATTCGAAGGCAAAATGCATTAACAACTAATTTAGCATTCGACGACTCGTTAGTGACGTCATTGAGAATGATTCTCTTGTGGCGCAGCGGGATGATCAGTGTTTTGGGTTCAAGAGGTCCTGGGTTTGAAACGCAAGTGAGCAGTTTGCAGGTCAGACACATAGACACATGGTTTTGGCGCCGGGTATGGAGGAGGTCGCAGACTGAAGTAGGACTGAGTGATATGGCAAAAAATTTATCATGATCATATATTTCATTATCAGTCGATATCGATAATTAACACAATATGTAAAATCTATATTTATTTCACATTTAGAGGAGAACAGTTTGTTGAAACCAGAGTTAATTGTGGTGTTAAGCTTCTCTTTATTTGTCAAAACATGACATGACCAATTCTTCAAAAAACTAAGGTGTATATCTCTTAATAAAAATCTCCATAAAATCAATATTACAATCTATATCTTTGTACTACAAAGTAGAACCATAACCCATACAAATTTATTACACTATAAGTAAAAAATGTGCCATTCGCTCTTTTGACTTTGATGACATTCCAGCTGAGATAACAGTCTGCTACGCGTCTTTTATTGCATTCAGAGCTGCTTTTCAGCCATGTAGACGACCCAGCTAGTCAGGGGTGATACGTCTCGTGTCGAATCAATCATCTTTGATATAGAGAGAGATATATATGAGAGCAGAAAGCTCTACAATTCTAGTTTGAGCACCTTGTGATCTCGTTCCATTGTCCAATTGGACACTGACTTTCCCATAGACACAGCCTGTAAACAAGACAGAGACATGGCGGAGTATACCAATAGAAAGCCTAAAGTGTCCTCTTTTCGGAGAAAAAAAAGTTGAACAGTGATGGTACAGCTCCACATGTAGCACTCGAGAGCCCAGCATGCAATGCACATGTGCAGCGTCACACAACGTGTACACATTTATTGAGCATTATCGAACTTGTGTCATCTTGTTATATAAAAAGTTATATTGCGATAATTATCATTATCGTTTTTATCGCCCAGCCCTAGACTGAAGCAATGCCGCTGCAGCTGTTTCTATGGGAAAACTATGACATTTACGTGTGATCAGAGTACTTGAATAATTGCTAAAATAATCGGCGAGTATCCGAGTACCAAAATACTGGTTTGTTTCAGCCCTAACCTTTGATTACATTATGCCATCCCCAACCCAAAAATGTGTTCCGGTCCACTGGGCATTACCCGGTATGCCAGATGGCCAGTCCATACCTGCTCTCAAAAGCCCTGACTAATGTGTTGATGGAAAGATCTAAACCCTGGAACAACCAAATGACCTGAACCAACATTAAAGTTCTAATAAACAGAAATAATAATAAACATCCAGGTTCTGACAAAGAAAAAAAACATTTTAGAGACGTTTTACCTTGAGGAGCGTTGTGAGAGAGAACCATGTCATGGTTTGGTTCTGGTCCATCATAAGCAGCAGTTACTATAGAGGGATCAGTCTCCTCTTTCAGTACATGCTGCTCTCCTTCATGACTGGTGCAGTCTTCCTGCTGTTCCTCTTTAACCTGTGGAGGTTCTGGTTCCTCCTGGTCCAGAATGGAGTTCTTCTTCTGGTTACAGAGCTGCTGGTCAGCCAGAACATCCTCCACTTGTAAACTGTGTTGTTGAGGGAGATCTGCAGGTCAGAGGGTCAGAAGGTTCACAGCACACAGAGAGATGTATTTTCTATATAGAGAGAATTCTAACATAGAAATACCATCAGCTTTTCAGTAATATCATGTCAACAGACATTCAGCAAGTCTAACTTAGGGTGCAGTAACAAAACATTAGGTTTCCCTGTGTGGGACATTCACACACTACTAACTTCTGTTGTTACATCATATTCCACACTTACCAGTGTTTCCCTGCCATTATATAGGGAGCAGCTGTTTTCTATACAGCAGCAGATCATAGCAGAAGTCATTAAGGTCACCTTTCCTATAGAACAGGTCTTTGTTCTTTTTATTAAACACAATAAATAGCTGCCCCATGCACACACACACACAGGCATGTTTTTTTGTACAAACCAGGAAGTAAACGTCAGGAACGTTTCTTCCTTAAAATTAAATTTTTCATTATTTCAGGAGTAACAGTGAACGTAGTGATGTCGGCCAGCATGTGACAGCAACGGCCTCTGTTGTGTGGAAATTAATATACTGTGAAGCCAAAAGTTAAAGAAAGAAACATGATCACATTTGAACCACTGGAGGTTTGATAACGGATCATTAGACAATTAGCACCTGCTAGCTGTGATCAGGTAGTTTATATGTGCTGTAATTGAGCGAGTCTTGATTCCTGACCCCCAGGAACCAAACCATGGACTTTGTTTAAATAATACTGCTGTCTGTGTCTGTCATTGGCAGACAGGAGGGTGTTAAGCTGTCACATCTGAACCTGGCTGTGGTCTGTGGAGGTGTGCACCACGGCACTGGTGGAATTCAGCTACCAGCCAACATGTAATGATCATATCAGTGCTGCACTGTTTACTTTTTAAACATGCAGGTTAAACCACAACTCAGCAGTGAACTACACAAACCATGACGATGATGACAACAACATATAATGATGTCCGCGCATTCTAAGCAGCTGCTGTCTGTATGGATTGTTTAGTGCTGCAGTATTTTGATCAGGCAGATGCGCGGACACCAAAAACCTCTGTTGACGCCGCTAAACTTTTGGTTGTGAACAAAAACTCATATTGTTGTTGTTCAGGTCACGTTTGAACGGATGAACCGCAATAAATGAAAACGTTTATCAACTCGGGCTACATCGATGATGCTCAGCTCAACGACTGATGACGTACACAGTGGTAATGAGCGAGCGTCTTCACCAGCTCAGCTCCAAGTCATGAAGTCAGTGTCCTCCTGTCAGAAACACTATGTGCTGAATGTCACTCTTTTCACACAGAGCCGTTGTTGTTCCGTGACATTGTCATGTTTACATACCTGTTCTGTGTAGCTTGATCTCAGGCTTCAGGAGCAGATCCAGCAGTTTGCGCTGACGGTCCAGCTCTCCCTCGTACTGGACGATAGTTTGTTCAAACACTCCCAATATTTCAGCAGCAGCAGCAGTTAGCCGCTCGCTGATAAAAGCTCTCAGAGACTCCGCAGCAGCCATTCAGATGATGAAACACTCACAGTAGTTACACTTCTGTTCAGCTTCTGCTGTCGCTGTGCTCGTCTTTGTTTTCCTCTTCCTCCTTCCTGCTCTTCTTCTTCTTCTTCAGTTTAATGGCGGTTGGCAGCCAACTTACAAGGCGCATTACCGCCACCTACCGGACTGGAGTGTGGACAGTCGTCCTGCTTTGTCCTGTCCTGTCTTTTCTTTCAATACAAAAACCTGTTATATATTAGAAATGTAAATTATATTCTACTTCCCTCCAGGGATCAACAAGCAGCAGAACAAACAATAAGACAATGCAGAGTGTGCTACTAGAGAAGCATAAAAAGTAGAAACAGAAATAACAAATGATCTAGAATTAAAAATAGAATGAAAGATAATGACACAGGAATAAGAATAACCATAAGGTGTTCAGCTGAGATATGTGTAGTGGTGTATTTACATCCTACATCATGAATGAATCAATGAAACAAAAAACGTTCTAAAAGTAGGGATTGTTGCAGTTTGGCCTGGCAGCCAGCAGGAGGACAGCCAGGACCAGAGTGGTGGCCCTGCGCTCCACTTTCTGAGTGTCTGAGCTCTCTGTTACCCTGTTCCTCAAAACATGAAGAATGTTGACAGTGCAGAAGAACATAATACAAAGGGGGAGGAAGAAGCTGAATGTTGAACACAGAACACTAAACAGCACATCATGACTTCTACTTGGATAAACACTACTACATTCAGTAACATTATTCTCAGGATCACTCACGGCTTTAAGAGAACTAAATCAAATGTCAAACTGAAGTGAACATGCTCCTCAGCAGCTGAACGTCTCCCTGTGTTCTTTCTACAAACATCATGGTGACATCATATCAGTAAACCACTGGATCCTTCTGGATACATGTTCAGTGGAAGGTACAGTCTACATATCCTGGGAGGAGTCCAGAGCTGCAGCTGCAGGTGGTGTCAGTATCCAGCTCTTCTCACTAACATGGTCTGCAGTGAAAGGTGATGCTGGTTGTTGAAATGTCCATGTAACATGTACTGGAGCTCTGTCTGGGCTCTTAATGGTTAATGATGTAGTCCCACCCAGAGACGTTTTTCTTTTAGCAGCATTATTTTGAAGTAAAATATGACTTTACAGTGTTATGACCATTAACATGTAACTGGTTGCACCGCTGCATCACCTCCTGTGGAAACTAGAGTACTCTTGTGTTACCAACAATGAAAGCTGTCTGCTTTGCTTGCTAAGTCTGCATGAACTCCTCCTGATGGTCCTTCTGAAGTGTTCGTGGTGTATTGAAATATTCTCATTGTGCAGTTACAACATTACTGAAGTGAATTGTTGATCTTTGTTGTTAACAGCAACATGGGAATCTGAAGCAGTCTGTTTTTATATCTGATGTCTTGATGTGTGGCTCACCTGAACATCTGATAAGAGACTAAAACTATCAGGAGGACGCTGCCAAACCACCACAGACAGTTTGTCCTGCAACAAGTGTTTGTCCTCACAAGTGTGTGAACTGCAGGAGAAGCACGCTCGTGATAAGCACTGCAAAACATGCCCCATGTGCATGAGCCTCTGACTTCTGTGACCGGGCCAGTGGTTTGCACTTTTGTCCACTAGGTGGAGCCACATGCTCAGACTGTCCAGGCTGAATGAAGAGGACAAAAAGAGCAGCTTGAAGATCGGCTGCTCTGCCTGACAGCTGCTGTATGAATGAAGCTCCACTGATTGACTGATTACTTCTTAGCTCCAGTCTTGTTGAGTGTAGATTCACCAGCATCACCTCATGAGCTTCTTTGTTCTTGCTTTGAATAATTAGTGTGACTCATCATCATTAACAGCTGGTTCTAATGCTGCATGTGAGCTGAGCAGGGTTTGCTCTGATGTTTGCTTACAACCTTATTGAACAATAGAAAGAATCCCTTGGTGAGTTCACATCAGTTCTTTTCAGTGGTTGTTATAGTACATAGTTTTGAGAACATGTGTTCTGCAAACATATTATAAAAAAAGAAATAAAAGCAGTGCTGTGCCATATAGGCTACCAGTGTTCCAACCAGTGTGCTGCAGCTCACTGCGCTGGTACAGATCATCAGGTGTGCCATGGGAATTAACCAGTTTGACTTAATTGGTCTGAATATTATTATTCATGTACTGTAAATAATGTGTTTGTGCCAGTACCGTGTAATGACAGGCAGAACAATTGATTAGAGCTAGAGTTAGATAAGTTAAGTTATTGCCTACTCTGGCAGTGTCTCGGTACCTGGACTCAGTGCAGGCACAGTGTGTGTTTCTGTGTGTTCAGGCTCATGTGTGCATATTGGGGAGAACTGTACAGAGAGCAGAGTGTAGACCCAGAGAGCGTAGAGCCAGGGGAATGTGCTGTGGGATGTTTATACTCAATACGTGTTGGGAAACAACATCAAACAGTGTCATCAACATGCATTATCACAATAGGTGGATAGAATAAAAATCTCTATCATACGCCAAATTGTTATCATTTCTGCCGTATGTTGTTTCTATCATGCATTACTACAGTGTAGTTCACTGAGAACAGAGAAAGCAGCACTGACAGTGTCCTGACATCAGTGTGTATCCCTTGTACATGTGTGCACTGCCTATTGTAAAGTAATACTAAATAAATAATAATATATTAAAGTATGTCGGACATCAAAGTTGTGACATCATCATGTCACATGTTGGCCTTTGCAGCAGCACTGGCTTTCCTAATTTGCTATCAGCTGATTGAGTCATATGGTCTGTATGGGCCGCCTGTTTGACATGTGTTCACACAAGCTACATGTCAGGAGATCCAGAGAGATTTTCACTGAGGTGACCATCAGACAGAATGCTGCCCACAGAGCCATTCAGTCAACCTGAAACAGCTGTTTCTCATCGTGCTCCCACAACATCTTCACAATGTTTTTGTCAAGGTTTGTGGTGAGGGAGGACACAGTTGCAGAGAGCAGAGCAGTTTAAAGTCAAAAGGCAGTCTTTATTTTGTGCCAGGAGGGCAAAACAGGTCCAAAACTAAAATTCACACTAATTGTGGAAAAAACGACATGGCATGGCAAAACAAGAATAAACTAGATCCTGAGGCAAGACTAGGTCAAAAACCAGGAAAAAGGCTAACAAGGTCAAAACACATGGCATAACCTGGAGACGAGACTGTGGATAAGCGTCCAGACATCTGTGAATGACGAGAACAAACCCCAGGAGTGCCGACGAGACAAACTGGCAGAGAGTGCAGGGAAGACAAAGACTAAATACACAGGGACCAGGGAAGACAACGAGACACAGGTGACACACATGAGGGCAGGGCAGGTAATCAACGAGGAGGGAAAACACAGGAAGCAAAACTCAAGACAATACACAGGGAGGACAGGACTACCAAAGTAAAACAGGAAACACAAGACAAGACTAGACAACTAAACACAAACCCAGGAAAACAAAACACCAGGACTACAGGAAAATAACAATAACTAAACACAGATCAAACTAAAAACCCAAAACAAGGAAAACAAAACCATAAATAACACCAGGTCGTGACAGTTTTGGGTCATTAGACACACATATACACGCTAATAGCATCATAATGAAAAGTACCTTCAGTGTGTCAGAGCTGTGTAATAGTGTGTGTTAGACTGTAGCAGACACATGTTGAATCATGTCTGCCCTCAGGAGCATGAAGGTTGGTGGCTGGTGACGCCTGGCTCCCAGCTGCCAGTTTTTAATCTGAGCCAACAGTCTTTTAACCTGTTCAGAGTTCCTAGGAAGTCATGTGACCACAGAGGCTCCTCCTATGATGGAGTATAAACACCCTGAACACTGACTGCTCTCTGCTTCGTCACAGAAACCAACAGCACAGGTAAGACTCACTCACTGTGAAGGAATAATGAGAAAATGCTTCCAACATGTTGAGTGCAGAGTTTTAATGTGGACATTAGCTGGATAGATCAGTAGGAATCAATGGCTTTTATGTTATCATGTTCTATTATAAAGGTGACATCATAAGGTCACAGGTAAAGTATAAAAATGTTGATGAAGAGAGAGAAAAGGCTCAAAAGCCTACAAGTGGCTGCTTAGTGCCAAAACCACAGATATGTTTGCAGCACACTGTAGCAGCAGCAGGTGCAGGGCCCACATCAGTGCAGAAGCAGGTCCATGGAGTGCACAGGCCGTCAGAGTGCACACAGCTTTAATGAGCAGCAGAGTAGTAACACAGAGGGAGGAGGAGGAGAGACGAGAGCCAGCAGGGACCGGAGCAGGAGTCAGAATAGCTCCTGTCAGCCGGTAGAAGTACGGGAGCAGTAGATGAGTGACTGTTGCCTTTGTTGCTTTTGTTTACAAATCGTGCTATGACTTGTTGTCATGGTGACTTGGTGTAAACAGTACATTACATTTAGCAGCGTTTCTTTGACGGCCACTTTAGCTTCAAGATGGGAATGGTGGCCCTGTGGCCATCTCTCCCCAGATGAAAGCTCTGAGTGTTACAAGAATGTTTTTAGCATGGCCACTCTCTTCCATGTAGTCTACTGTGCTTTATTTCATCTTTGAACAGCACATATATGCTCTGGTATGCAGAACTTATAAATAACCATGGTGGGCCGCCATGGACAGAAATGCCAGGGCCACATTTTAGTCCCAGGTCAGCCCTGATAAAGAGAATGTAGTTTGGTTGTAACAGGATCAACTCATTGTAAACTGGTGTTTAGAATTTCAATACATCACCCTTATCAATGTGCAGCTGTGAGGAGGTTGTAGCCTACTGAGATGTGAGTGGAGCTGGATGCTCACAAAGATGAGAACCTTGGTGCTGGTGCAGCGCCCTCTCATGGTGACTTCCAGTGTGAAGTGTTGCCAGGCAACAGATTCCACTGGGCTTGGTTTAAGATGTAGTATGTTTGTTTATTGGACAATGATACAGTATTAAATATGGAGCAAAAATGATCTGAAGGATTCAGATGTGACCAGTCATCGATTGTCTCCACTTCATGAATGAAATCTCATAAAGTCGCCCCTGCTCAGACCTGTTTCTGTTCTCCTCTATTAACACTGAATAATAAGCAGGTCTAATGATGTGCGATCCATGCTGCTTCTGCTCTGCTCCATCCTGTGCTGATCTGTAGCTCATTGATTGCTGAGCTCCATCTAGTGGACAGACAGTAGAAGTGAATCAGGAAATGTCTTTCAGACACTTGTTGGACCGGTTTCACCGTCACTGACGTGTTCAGACTGTGAGGCTGTGAGGAAGTGACGGCGTCCTCAGATCAGATTGTGTCAGACAGCAGGACTGAGGAGGACCAGGAGCAGCTTCTTCTCCACACAGGAAGCTGGAAAGTGTCTGTAAGTCCATCTGAACTGATCCAGCAGGTGAGAGTCCTTCCAGAGAAATCTCTCCATGTCTGATCACACTGTGCTGCATCACTGACTGATGGTACAGTACAGATGTTTCTGCTGCTGATTGGCTGCTTTCTCTTTGCTCTTTGATGACTTTTATAGCAGATGAACAGCTGTTTCAGAACAAGTTGTTACTTGTAGTGTTTTTCTGTTCGAGTCACAGCAGACTGTAGAACACAGCTCTCAGGTCACATGATCAGTGAGAAATGCAGGGAGTGTCAGAACCGGTCTGACAGCTGGATGACACTGCACGCATCACTTGTATCTACTGTTAACCCATTCATGACCACAGTGGAGTTTGTATGATTTTGCAGCATTTAAACATCTGCTCTGAGACAAAGACAAAAGTTGAAGTTTTCACATCAGTCAAGTTTGTGTTTCAGTGTGTTTGTGTTCACTGCACTCAAAAAACTTAAATGTTGACTTTAATTAAATTCCGGTGTACACTCTAACATTCCCCAGCTTTGATTTGCTCTGAAACTCAGACGACGACTTGTTTAAACCTTTAAATGGAAACAATGTTGGTTTATACTGAGTTTATCAGACTACTTACTGACACCCTGCACACTACACCTACACCTACACACTGCACTGTGTAAGGTGTGTGATCCATGTTGCTTCTGCTCTGTTCCATCCTGTACTGATCGGTAGCTCATTGATTTGACCAAACAGAGATGTTGGTGTGTTTACAGACTCACCAAAATAAAAGCCTGAGAACCAAACCTGGTCTGAGGCTCTGATGCTAAGCTAACAGCATGATTAGCCTGTTAGCATCTACATGAAGGATCAATAACAACATGCTGACTGTGTGTTTCTGTGTCATGTTGCTGTGTTTGTGTGAAGGTGTGAGCTCTGCTATGAGTCAGTGTGAGGACAGAGAGGAGGGAGTCTCTCCCTCTAAAAGCCCTCTGTGTGGGGACCATGAGAGCCGGACCAAAGCTCAGAGGTAAGAGGACCGTCTCTGACTGTCCATGATTCTTCTCCATGTCAGAGCTCACACTCACATTATTCACACATCTGTGTGTTCAAGAACAAAGCAGCAGCACACTGCACACTCTGCTGGACCTGGACCTGGACCTGGACCTGGACCTGGACCTGGACCTGGACCTGGACCTGGACCTGCCAGCTGTGTGTCCATGAAGAGTGATTGGTCAAAGGATCCGCCCCCTGATTTCAAAGCTGTTGATCCATCTGAGGGTCAAAGGTCAGAGTTAATGTCACAGCTGCAGTTTGTTTCCATCATTATTAAACATTTAAAGTGTAACATGATGTTCAGCATCATTTTTCCAGAAGCTCAGAGTCAGTGTTTGTGATTCTATCAGGATCCAGGATGTGAGAGCAGACTCTGCTGGACCTGGACCCAGCTGTGTGTCCATGAAAAGTGATCGGTCGATGGGTAGGCCCATTACTTTCAAAGCTGATCAGCCATCTGATGATCAAAGGTAAGAATCACTCTGGAAGTGTCTCCATGCTGTGATGAGCTCTGCTGGACTCTTGGGGTTGTATGTGTCTGTTTGCTCTGCAGGTGGTTGATGGTTTGGAGCATCTGTAGCACAGAGTAATGCATATTTACAGTGCTGCTTCAAAGTGTATGAATCATTTAAAATCTTCTATATGTCTGCATAAATATGACTTAAACATCTGCCTCACTGTACTAGAAAGGCAGCCCACTGAAACAAAGTATGGAAAGACATTTCAGTAATAAAACATTTAAATAAATGATAGATTCATACACTGTATGTAAATATTATACTAACAGACGATGTTTCGCTAGTACATTAGGCTAATACAGCAATACTGTGTATTTGAACTCTTAAAACTAGCTGACGGCGAGTAAAGGAACCATACTTCAGTTCAATGTGAATCAGTCTGTCATTAATAGATTCATGTTAGCAGACCGTAGCTAAAACTGACATCATGACTGACACACAGCATGCAGCATGACACCTTCACTCTTCATCTCCATCTGGACTCATCTGAACCACATGCAGTCCAGCAGTAAAGTTTATTTGTCGGCCTGCAGATTTCAGCATTGATCGTGTTTCGGGTCATATTTATGCAGAAATATAGAAAGTTTGACCAACTTCCCAAAACAACTGTAGCTGTCAGCCTATATGTAGCTAGGAGCTAGTCTCCTCCTCCTCAGATTCCCAGGGTCCTGGTTTGGATTTTTGCACATACCTCACACTGCTGATTATTCTGACTTGAACACAGCCTGTGCAGAACTTTAAGGTTGTGTATTAATTAATTTTCTTCACCAGTCTATTGACTGTTGCACTTTGTATTTATTTCGGTCTGAGGTTTCAGTTTCTTTCATCTGAAATAAAGGCCTTCAATGTATTTGCCTGGGACTACTTTTATTCATGGTAACAGAGCTAGCTGTGCCCCAGGTAAACATTTCCTGCATTGAAAACTGACAATAGATATTACTGAAACATATGAACATGTGGACATAGGGGAAGACCTTTGACTTGGAGGAAATGTGAACAGCTGGACCTCAGGGACTTTAATTGAACCCCCCCTGGTCTAAATCAATGTGAACATATGATGACAGTGGAAGTGGAATGGAACTCTTAAAGCTGTGCTTCAGTCATTAAAGCAGCAGCAACAGGTTCAACATGAGCTGGATGTGTGGAGTTGGGATAGTTTTCATTTTTAATACAACAATGCTTGTTTGTCACCAGTCTGTTGACTGTTGTGTATCTGTTTAAAGTGAAAACACATCAAAACACTTAGTGAAGTGATTGTGTTGTTAAATGCTGACGTTTCTGTCACAGACTGCAGCAACCCAGTGTTCAGACTCCTGCTCAGGACGCCATATTTATGGTGAGTACAAACAGCTTCTAACTACAACACAACAGTCCTGGTGCTCTACAGAGACCCAGAGCCTGACCCCCGAGCAAGGCGAAGAGTGGAGGGGACCCTGTGTGCGTCCATGTCTTCTTTGGTTAAAATATGGTGAAACATACAACCAGCACACACAGTGCAGAGCAGCTCAGGTGATGTGAAGACACATTTACAGCATAGTCACATAGCATTGTTAAAATGTAGACAGCATGACTGTGTCTCTGCAAAGATGTTACATAATGTGATGAGCCACTCGGCAGAACTGAGGAAGCCACTCGGGGGAGTGGCCAAACGTCTTCAAACACAATCCTTGAGTCCAGTTGCCTCAATTTAAACTATATATACACACAGAGTGGGTGCAGGAAGTATTCAGACCCCCTTAAACGTTTCACTTTGTTATATTGCAGCCATTTGCTAAAATCATTGAAGTTCATTTTTCCTTATTAATGTCCACACAGCTCCCCATACTGACAGAAACACGCAGAGTTGTTGACATGTTTGCAGATGTATTAAAAAGACAAAGAGAAATATGACATGGTCCTAAGTATCAGAGCCTTTGCTGTGACTCTCATATATTGAACTCAGGTGCGTCCATTTCTTCTGATCGTCCTTCAGATGGTTCTAACCTTCATCTGAGTCCAGCTGTCTTTGATGATACTGATTGGACTTGATGAGGAAAGACACACACCTGTCTGTATAAGACCTTACAGCTCACAGTGCATGTTAGAGCAGATGAGGATCATGAGGTCAGAGGAGCTGACTGAAGAGCTCAGAGACAGAACTGTGGTAGTAATACTACAGCAGCTGTGCATTCACAACACTTCATATCTAATGTTGTAGATTCAAGTAATAAATGTATGAACATAAGCTGTAATATCATGAAACACTAAACTGTTATTCTGCTCCTAAAAGTCTGAGAGTTTATACTCTGTTGTTCTGATCCAGCTGCTGGAGGAGAACATTGTCAGGTTTGTGAAGGATGAGCTGAAGAAGATCCAGAAGATTCTGAGTCCAGATTACCCAGAATGCTCAGATAGCCAGAGGGAGGATGAGGAGGATGAAGAGCAGAGGAGCAGCAGAGAGTCATTAGTGCAGATCACAGTGCACTTCCTGAGGAGGATGAAGCAGGAGGAGCTGGCTGAGCGTCTGCAGAGCAGTAAGAGGATTTGAAGAGCTTTAACATGATGGAAAGAGGAAATGAAGTTTACATTTACACACTCTGCTGTTAATATGATGCAGACATCTGTGAATTCTTCTGACTGAAAACACAAACTGTTTGTCTACAACTGATGAACAGATTTCATGGAGACAGAAAATATTTATTTGACACATTTATTGTAGCGTTCACTTATTAATGACATTTATTGTTTGTTTAGGAACTCCTGCTGCAGAGTGTGGACGTAAACTCAAGTCTAACCTGAGCAAGAAGTTCCAGTGTGTGTTTGAGGGGATCGCTAAAGCAGGAGAGCCGACCTTTCTGAACCAGATCTACACAGAGCTCTACATCACAGAGGGAGGGACTGCAGAGGTCAATGAGGAACATGAGGTCAGACAGATTGAAGCAGCATCCAGGAAAGCACACAGACCAGAAACCCCCATCAGACCAGAAGGCATCTTTAAAGGCTCACCTGGAAGACAGGAACCAATCAGAACAGTGATGACACAGGGAGTGGCTGGCATCGGGAAAACAGTCCTAACACAGAAGTTCACTCTGGACTGGGCTGAAGACAAAGCCAACCAGGACATCCAGTTCACATTTCCATTCACTTTCAGAGAGCTGAATGTGCTGAGAGAGAGAAAGTTCAGCTTGGTGGAACTTGTTCATCACTTCTTCACTGAA
The DNA here is from genome assembly GCF_900634625.1 of Parambassis ranga. Taxonomy (NCBI): domain Eukaryota; kingdom Metazoa; phylum Chordata; class Actinopteri; family Ambassidae; genus Parambassis; species Parambassis ranga. The sequence continues at coordinate 696,366 of NW_021144767.1, forward strand.
ACCAAAGAAGCAGGAATCTGCAGCTTTCAGCACCTCCAGGTGGTCTTCATCTTTGATGGTCTGGATGAGTGTCGACTTCCTCTGGACTTCCACAACAATGAGACCCTGACTGATGTCACAGAGTCCACCTCAGTGGATGTGCTGCTGACAAACCTCATCAGGGGGAAGCTGCTTCCCTCTGCTCGCCTCTGGATAACCACACGACCTGCAGCAGCCAATCAGATCCCTCCTGACTGTGTGGACGTGGTGACAGAGGTCAGAGGGTTCACTGACCCACAGAAGGAGGAGTACTTCAGGAAGAGGTTCAGAGAGGAGGAGCAGGCCAGCAGGATCATCTCCCACATCAAGACATCACGAAGCCTCCACATCATGTGCCACATCCCGGTCTTCTGCTGGATCACTGCTACAGTTCTGGAGGACATGTTGGAAACCAGAGAGGGAGCAGAGCTGCCCAAGACCCTGACTGAGATGTACATCCACTTCCTGGTGGTTCAGACCAAAGTGAAGAAGATCAAGTATGATGGAAGAGCTCAGACAGATCCACAGTGGGGTCCAGAGAGCAGGGAGATGATCCAGGCTCTGGGAAAACTGGCTTTTGATCAGCTGCAGAAAGGAAACCTGATCTTCTATGAATCAGACCTGACAGAGTGTGGCATCGATATCAGAGCAGCCTCAGTGTACTCAGGAGTGTTCACACAGGTCTTTAAAGAGGAGAGAGGCCTGTACCAGGACAAGGTGTTCTGCTTCATCCATCTGAGTGTTCAGGAGTTTCTGGCTGCTCTTCATGTCCATCTGACCTTCATCAGCTCTGATGTCAACCTGCTGGAACAACAAAGAACACCTCTGTGGTCTAAAGTCTTTAGATACAAAAGACACAAACCTGAACTAAAACACCTCCACCAGAGTGCTGTGGACAAGTCCTTACAGAGTCCAAATGGACACCTGGACTTGTTCCTCCGCTTCCTCCTGGGTCTTTCACTGGAGACCAATCAGACTCTTCTACGGGACCTGCTGACACAGACAGGAAGTAGCTCACAGACCAATCAGGAAACAGTCCAGTACATCAAGGAGAAGATCAGTGAGAAAGTGTCTGCAGAGAGAAGCATCAATCTGTTCCACTGTCTGAATGAACTGAATGATCGTTCTCTAGTGGAGGAGATCCAACAGACCCTGAGATCAGGACGTCTCTCCACAGATGAACTGTCTCCTGCTCAGTGGTCAGCTCTGGTCTTCATCTTACTGTCATCAGAAGAAGATCTGGAGGTGTTTGACCTTAAGAAATACTCTGCTTCAGAGGATGCTCTTCTGAGGCTGCTGCCAGTGGTCAAAGCCTCCAACAAAGTTCTGTAGGTGGATTTATGAACCATTTCAAACATGGTTGATTTTTATATGAACAACAAAACACTGACTTTGTGTTCAATCTTTTTTTTCTCAGACTGAGCAGCTGTAACCTCTCAGAGAGAAGCTGTGAAGCTCTGTCCTCAGTCCTCAGCTCCCAGTCCTCTAGTCTGAGAGAGCTGGATCTGAATAATAATGACCTGCAGGATTCAGGAGTGAAGCTTCTTTGTGCTGGACTGGAGAGTGCTCACTGCGTTCTGAAATCACTGAGGTCAGGATCTGGTTGTTGATCATTTAAATGCATACCTTAACATTATGTTTGAAGCTTTTCTACATGCAGTTCATGTGTTGACATGCGGAGGCTTTCAGATTGACACTAATGTGCACTGAATTCTACCCAAGTAAAAAGATCTTTATTGTCATTATTTACAACAAAATGTGTAATTGGTTTGTATTCAGTCATTCATTCATCAATAACAACTAATTTGCATTTCTTTCAGACTGAGCAGCTGTAACCTCTCAGAGAGAAGCTGTGAAGCTCTGTCCTCAGTCCTCAGCTCCCAGTCCTCTAGTCTGAGAGAGCTGGATCTGAATAATAATGACCTGCAGGATTCAGGAGTGAAGCAGCTGTCTTGTGGACTAGAGAGACTGGAGGCTCTCAGGTGAGGATACAGCTTTTTGATCATCAGTTAAATTCTGCTTCATGTTCATGTTGACACTAATGTGCACTGAATTCTACACAAGTAAAAAGTAGGGGTGGGCGAATCGATCTAAATATAGATAGTATCAATGTCTAGGTAGCTTATTTAAAGAAGTGAAAGTTTAGATTGAGTAATCTGCAGCATTATTTAATGGTGTCTTTCTGAGTGGTGATAAGATTTTAGCAAAATGAGTAAACTGTGACCATATATTACTCAAATTCCAAAATATATCTAATAACAAATTATATAAGTTTATATATGTATTTCAATATTGTTGTAAAAATAAACCAGAGTCACTGCGTGCTGTTTGCTGTTGTTGCTGTAATGCCGGTGGTTTCTTCCTGACGCATCAGTGCAGTGTGAAGTGCATATTTATTCTAACACCGTTATGTCCGACGTACACGCTGAATAAAATCAAATACATCATGACGAGCTACCTGACGGTCGAAAAACTGTGTGCTTCCTCCAGCCAACTGCAGCTTGATTTACTTAACAAATGTTTCTTGTGCGTTATTCTTATTATTATATTATGATCAACTGATTAAATTTCTAATTAAAAGAAACGGTACTGGTATCAGCAATACTGGCCCTGTATTTACTAGATATCGGATAGATGCTGGAATTTTCAGGATCGCCCATCTCTAGTAAAAACACCTTGATTTTCATTATTTAGAACAAATTTTGTAACTGGTTATTGATGCATTTATTCATTCGCTCATTCAGTCATTCACTAATGTGTCAGTAAGGATTCATTTGCATTACTTTCAGACTGAGCAGCTGTAACCTCTCAGAGAGAAGCTGTGAAGCTCTGTCCTCAGTCCTCAGCTCCCAGTCCTCTAGCCTGAGAGAGCTGGACCTGGATAATAATGACCTGCAGGATTCAGGAGTGAAGCAGCTGTCTCGTGGACTGGAGACTCGAGACTGTGGACTGAAGACTCTCAGGTCAGGATCCAGCTTTTTGATGATCTGTGTTACGTTAATGACTGTTATGTGTGTCTCTTTGTTTTCTGTGCAGGTTCCCATGTGCACTTCTGGTGAACCAAGTGGATCATCAACAGCTGAGTCCACTTGGTTCACCAGAAGTGCACATGGGAACCTGCACAGAAAACAAAGAGACACACATAACAGACATACACACACAACAAACGAGTACCAGCACGTAACAATCAGTTAAATTCTGCTTCATGTTCATGTTGAAGATCTGTTGGATTTTCCTTCTTTCTTCTTGAGTTCATGACGTTTTGTACCTCCAGTCTGTCAGGTTGTCTGATCACACAGGTGGGCTGTGCTTCTCTGGCCTCGGCTCTGACCTCCAACCCCTCCTATCTGAGAGAGCTGGACCTGAGCTACAATCATCCAGGAGACTCAGGAGTGGAGCTGCTGTCTGCTTTACTCAACAGTCCAGATTGTAGTCTGAAGACTCTCAGGTACACAGAGACCACAGAGCATGAGTCCTCCTCAGTCTGTCAGTTTAGCTCATATCCACAGCTGTTGATGGATGGACTGAAACTGCAGAGAAGAAATAATCACTGATCCCTGATGTTCATCTTCCTCCATCATTAAGTGTCCATCATGTTAACTTCACTTTTCTTTATACACGTTCTTCATGTCAAAATACAAACAGACTGATTTTCAGTCACACTTAGTGCAGATCAAATACAAAATGATGCCCTACTTATTAATGTCCTCAGCTGTAAGAACCACTGAATTATTTCCACAAACAAATGTTCCTGAAACAATCCATATGTGAAGCTTCAGAGGAGACAACAACACAATGGTAGAAGGAGGAGTTCCTTCAGTCAGAGACAGAGAGCAGGGAGACACTACAATATTATCACTGTAAAAACTACACACAGACATGAGTGAATGTATTTATTTGAAGTGTGTCAGAAACTCTTCCATCCATGACACATGTGAACCAGGCTTGTGTTTGCATATAGAGTGAAAGGAACAAACAGTCAGACAGTGTGGCTTGTTTGCTGCTTTGGATAAATGCACAATGCTGAGATCAAACCTACACTGTTGCTGCATGAAGAGGATTTTACAGTAAAGCACTGACAGAGAGCAATATTTCACAGAATGGAGGACATGAATAAACACAGAGCAGATCAGGAGAGACTCTTCTGGAGTCGACACAGATGAGTTTCAGTCTGTTTGTGTGTCTCTGACAAACTGAGGAACTCTGCTTCATGTTGATCAGCAGTTTGGACTCATGTTGGTTAGAAAATCATTCTGACTGTGTTTCTTCCTGCAGGGTGGAGCATGGTGGAGAGCAGTGGTTAAAACCTGGGCTGAGGAAGTGTAAGTTTGACTCAGTCTTTCCTCATGTTGTTGTGCATGAGTCAGTGTTCTATCAGTCCATCAGAGCTGTTGTAGCACAGCCTCGGCGGTTGGATTTCTTTGGTGTTTACTGGAGTTTATTACTCCCCAGCAGGAGTTTTAGGTTCCAGCTTTGTGTTGTAGTGTCTCTGTGTTTGTTTGGGCACTGCTCAGCTCTGAGTTCATGAACTGCAGCCTAACACTGAAACCAGCCTGTGTAGCTGCCGATCTGAGAGTGGGGACGAGTGGGGAGGTGCAGACATGCTGTGTGTGGGTTTCCCCTCAGCCTGGGACATAACAGAGACAACCAAAGCAGACAAAAGACAAAATCCAATAAGAGACCACAAAGGGTTGAAAAGGTCCAAACACAGGAAGAAACAGCTCCACAGTCCAAAAGCAGGCAGGACTCAGACACAAAGAATCTCATCCAAAGGGTCAGACTGGACTGATGGACTGAAGAGTGAAGACACTGAGACACTGAGCTGTGAGCAGCATTATTAGGGTTAGGGTTAGGGCGAGAAACGCCACTGTTTAAGAAAACGAGTTACCACCAAAATAAGTTTCACACGGGGTCTCTGTTTAAAGTTTTTAATCAATTTTAACAAAACACTGTCAGGGCTTGTCAGAGGAGCGGACACAGGTGCAGAACGCAGATCGGTTTAAAGTTCAAGAGTCTTTTATTTAAGGCCAGGAGGGCAAAACAATGCAAAAACCAAAAATCTCTCTCAGTGTGGTCAAAGAGAAGAGTCCAACATAACTAACTTGCGTGGCAAAACTAGATTAAGAAAACCCGGCACATGGCGAAAAAAGGCGAGAACAAAAAACAAAGCATCAACAAGGCTTCTACCTTGTAGATACGATACACAGGTGACACACATGAGGGCGGGGCAGGTGATCAACAAGGAGGGAAAACACAGGAAGTAAAACACAAGACAATACACAGGGAGGACAGGACTACCAAAGTAAAACAGGAAGCACAAGACACAAGAACTAAACAAAACACTAGAACAGGAATATAACAATAACTAGACACAGATTAAACTAAAAAACCCAAAACAAGGAAAACAAAACCAAAAATACACCAGGTTGTGACAAACACGTTATCCGCCATGTTTCCCTGCACCGTTTCTTCCCTTCTTTCTATAGCTTTTTGGGTGGAAAAAAGATTTGATTGTTTAATAAATGTTTAAAATCAAAAGATAGATTAAAATAAATATAGATCAGATTTTTTGATGTTATTACAAACTCATGATGATATATTACAGTTTGAAACATAAACTAGAAGTTTCATATAAACCCTTTTTGAAAGAAAACACTTTTTTCTGGATTTATAGCGTTTTGGAAGCAATCTCTTCATTTGTTAGGCGGGACAGCCGAAACCAGTTAAACAAGCTTTTACTGACAGCTCTGAACAGACCACATTAACTTATCATTCATTTTAGTGCAGCCGCCACAACTTCCATTTCACAAACCATTTTTTAATCTTCAGTTATTATATTTCCTTTTATTTTGCTTTGTGCTTTGGTTTCATTCTGTAACACTGGACTTATTTTTATGAAGGTTTGAACTCTGACAGTGTTTGAACAGGAGAGAAAGGAGTATAAAGTGTGTAGTGAGGGCTTCACAGCCTTAAAGCATCTAGAATAACTGTAAAAAATAAAGCCCATCACTTCACGGATTTCAGAAAGAGAGTTGCGCGGCGTTGAATGAACGGAATTATAGCTATATTATAAAATCGCATTGGCGAAAAAAAACACAGAATCACTGTGTGGCGGAGGGTGTTGATGATGTGAACTGTGTGTGGGGAACCCTGGTAAGAGTCTTTTGCTGTCATTTAGTGCTCACTCCTCTGTCCTCTGTGTGTGTGTCCAGGTCCACTCTGAGTGTTGCTGGTTGTATGTTGAAACACACACACACAGAGCAGCACAGATGATGTGAAGATATTTTTACAGAAGAAAACCATTAGAGTTCAAACTAGTTTTAAAAACGATCAAATCCCAAAGCTCTGAAAGTTGGACAAGATCTGAGCTTTTTAAGAACAGATGACGAGGAAATATTTCGGCTGCAGCTCCGCGGTAACATCTGAATGCGCCGTGGAGTTTCTTCACGCTTTACCGTACATTTCAGCATAGTCGCGCAGCATTTTTAAAGTGTACACAGCGCGACCGTGTCTCTCCAAGGAGTAGATGGGATGAAGCAGTACAGCAGCTTAGAAGAGACAAGGAGGGTTGGAAAAACGTTATCCGTAATGACCTTTGCTGCCTTCTTTATTTTCTTTCTTTCTTCTTTTTTTTCTTCTATTGTGCGCACGGTCCGCAGGCCGCATTGAAGACGCAGGCGGGCCGGATGTGGCCCAGGTCTGATCTAGAATAACTGTAAAAAATAAAGCCCATCACTTCACGGATTTCACCTTTTGCGGGTTATTTTTGGAAGAGACTGGGCTCTCAGCTGCAGTAAAGGGGGCAGGTCTGGCTCCAACACAGGTTTCAATGTGCAAGATGTCTTGCCCTCACATTCTTCTTCCATTTCCACTTGTCCTGAAACTTCGGCCTTCGCTGTCAACCTTCCTTTTCTTACTCACACTTGCCATTTTAGAAATGGGCAATAAAAAAAAACACAGATCACTGGCAAACAGGGTGGTGAGAGTTTGACCATGTTTGCTGCCATCTTGTGGTGAAATGTTAAATATATATAAATAATAATCATTTTTAAATGTGTGATTTCATCCTGTGGACAACAGTACTGGTGGCATATTATGACATTATTGATTTTATGACAGAGGCTTCGGCCCAGTGAACATATGAACTGGACTTTTGGTCTGTTCTACAGGAAAAACCCTCAATGATAATGCACCAACAATCCCAACCAAGAAAGGAACATAAGGACAGAAGAACCAAACAGGAAAGAAAATAGAAATAACTATTGTATATATAACCTAGAAAATTTCACAAGAAATTTTGAGTGGGCCAATGCGCGCTCACCCACACTCTGCTGCCGGTCCGCCCCATTATATACCACCAAACCTCATTCCTGATCACCGGCAGATGTGAAAGATGCCACTGATGACATTTCATGCTTTTACAGTGTTTCTGATTGGTTTTATATAAGGTTTAATAGGCCCCAAGCTTCTCCATTCATTCTGAATGGAGGAATCCTAAAGATGTGGATGTGACTTTGGCTGCTATTTTATGAAGTTTGGTAAAAGACAGAAACATGAGGACTCAGTATGATAAAGTCCAACTCCTTATGAGCAGTTTGCAGTTGAAATGAATATTCTGTGTAGAGGCATGCCAGACTGATAGGCTTCCAAAGTTAGCTGGGTTTTGTCAGGGATCTCACCAGTTTCCCATTATTTCCTATGAGGGGGGTTAGGTCAGCTTAAGTGGCTTGCCTGTCTAAACAAAAAGTGGCACAGACATGGGGACTCAATATGTCAGAGGTCTAATGTTTATCTACATTTTACATTTTGAATGAAGGTTCTGTGTGAAAGCATGCCCAAACACCATGCCTTCAAAGTTTGACAGTGATTTGATGCCTGTGGGGAGGGTCCATCGCAGTTTTTCTGGATTTTTTCAAACACCATTTATCCGATCGCTACCAAACCTCAGAGGGTAGTAGTCCTGACCGAGCCGGTCGATTTGATGTATAATTTGTAGGGGTGGCTAGCGCTAGTTAGCTGTGTGATGAATTAGAGGCTTTTATTTTGAAAATCAGTGTGTGTCTGTGTAAGTGTGTGTGTGTGTGTGGGGACACTCCCTAATGCATGTTAAAACATGTTTAAGTGTTTTATTTTGAAAATCTACACGTCAGCCATATCCTGTTATTGTGCAGGGTCTTTTATTTTGAAAATCCATGTTTGTGTGTCTGTGTGTTGGCAGGTGTGTATAGTGTGTGTCTGCATATTTCTGGGTGGCTTGTGTGTAGTTTACCAGGCCTAGTAAGGTGTGTAATGATTTGGAGGCTTTTATTTTGAAAATCAGTGTGGGTGTGTGTGTGCATGTGTGAGTGTAGTTGTGTATGTTCCTGTATGGTTGTGTGTGTGTGTGTGTGTGTGTGTGTGCGTGTGTGTGTGTGTGTGTGTGTGTATGTGTATGTGTGTGTCTGCCTCTGTATGGATCAATACAGTGTAATTACATTGGTTTGAATGAACCCAATGCATTGTTAATGGGAGCGGCCATCTTTGCTGATGTCATCAGAGAAGTCAGTCAGAGCACCTGTGGAGGTTAGCATGGAAACGGCTCCCTCAGTTTTCGGCTTCCTGGTTTTGTGACTTTTGCCTTTTTTTCTCTCTCTCCCCATTCACCGTCTATGTCGTTCGCCCACTGGTTTTTTGCGATTTACGTGAAAACCGTACGTCGGAACGGAAAGAAAAGTCACAGCACAGGTGTCCCGGTACAGCCGGACGTCCTGTAAAAGTTTCAGGTCGCTCACATTAAAGCTGTGGGACTAGTTCTGCTGAAAATGTGTCCAGAAGAAGGAGAATAATACAGAAGCGGAATAAGTATTTACAATAGTAACAGTGGAACAATATCAGGATAGATCAGGAGGTCTGAGTCTGGTCTTTCAGTCCAGATCCTCCTCCAGACTCTGATGAAGGAGCTTTTGGATGATGCTCTTTATCCAATGATACAGTTGATGCTGCTGTTCTTCTCATGTTCTAAATGTGTCGTCTGTCTTTACTCACATTGCTGCAAATATCCAGTTTGTGTTTGAACACAAAGCTGATAGTTGTGTGTTTGTTCATTCAAACATTAGTGACAAAAAGTCTGATGATAAACTTTGTATGAATGAACAACACATCAGTCAGTAAAGACAGAATGAAGCCATCAGATGTGTCAGATGATAAACTGCAGCTGTGTCTTTTTCTCTCCATCAGATTTCTGTCAACTTGAAGTCGACACAAACTCAGTGCACACAAAGCTCAAACTGTCTGACAACAACAGGAAGGTGACACATGTGAGAGAGGAGCAGCCATATCCTGATCATCCAGACAGATTTGACAGGTGTCCTCAGCTGCTGTGTAGAAATGTTCTGACTGGTCGCTGTTACTGGGAGGTCGAGTGGAGAGGAGGGGTTGATATATCAGTGAGTTACAGAAGAATCAGAAGGAAAGGACACAGTGCTGACTGCTGGTTTGGAGGAAACAATCAGTCCTGGAGTCTGAGCTGCTCTGATGATGGTTACTCTGTCTGGCACAATAACAGAGTAACATCCATCTCCTCCTCCTCTGGCTCTGACAGAGCAGCAGTGTATGTGGACTGTCCTGCTGGCACTCTGTCCTTCTACAGAGTCTCCTCTGACACACTGATCCACCTCCACACCTTCAGCACCACATTCACTCAGCCTCTACATGCTGGGTTCTGGTTGTATCCTGGTTCCTCAGTGAGTCTGTGCTGTGTGTAGAAGCAGAGTGTGTGGAAGTGACAGCAGCTTCAACTTTGTGCTTTAAATGTTGATGATGTTTCACTTTCATTTGAATCACTGACTGTGATTTCAGGTCAGAACATGTTTTTGTCTTAGAAGCAGTGAAATGAAGAATGTGAAGCTGAATTTATGATCATGAACTTTGACATGTCCTCACAAATGAAACCCTTACATTAAGAAATGCATGATTCCATGTTGTTATGGCTCTGATATTAAAATGTAGTATTATAATAGGAGTTAATGGACCTAAGTGGAAAACACCATTTAAAACTGCTGCAATACAAACACTAATAACTCCAACTCAATATTTTGGATCAACTTTGACATGACAGATATAAAATAATGCCTGAGCCTCCCAACTTGTAAAATAACTTGTTTTGTGCATGTTTACATGAAATATTTGCATCATGCAATCTACCTGGCATTTAAAGCGTTAAACTCCTCCAATGATGTCATGTTTGGTAGTTCTGAGCAGTCCTGAAGTTGTTCCACATATTGATGCAGAAAAATATGAATCTGTTCAGTTTTTATAGCAGTTTTTAGAAGCGGACATTTTTGTCCCTGATGACACAAAGGGTAGTAAATGTGTTTCCCAGTGTTCTGGTGATGGATCAGAAACATTTACATTTGAATTCTAAAATTTGTTGAACTGCCCGATTGCCCTTTTTCTCCTCAACCTGTGACGTCAGCGGAACTGCGATCACTCACCTGCTCCTGCCCGGGACGTTAAAAAGAAGCAAAGACACAGAGAAAGACTCAGAGAGACACTGCAGCGCTACCACGCAGCTGTGGACCTTTCTGAACCAACCCTGAAGCACAGCCGGTCAGAGCGCGCTACGATCGCTGCGTTTAACTGCGCTAAATCTTTGTGGCGCAATGACGCTCCGTAAATGTGCACTTTTACACGTTTATTTTGTGTTTAGTTATTTTGAAAAGATTGATTTTAAACATGTGGTAAAAGCATAAATTATTAGTAAAACACTGCTTCAAACTAAAGCTGTGGAATCCAAACATGTTCAGGGACATTAGTGGCAGATGTAGCCAGGTATAAAAAGACCATAAGACCATAAGTGTTATTGAAACACTGCTCACATGAACAGTAGTGAATGTTTGAGCCCATAGACGGATGTTGTCCAGGACCAACATCTGTGCTGAAACCGATGGCGAGCCAAGTCCCCTGAAGAGATTCCAGCACTGAGTAGATATCCACGTATACACACCCATTCACACTTACATCACAGAACAAGCATCCTTGGAACAAGGTGAACTGCCGTAACTCTACAACCCATATACCTGAGACCATTGTGATTTTGGTTTAAGGGCCCCAACGGGAAATCTGTCATTTTTATAGTGTGCACACTATTTCTTTTTCTTTTCCTAACTCTTTGAGTTATTTGATATTTTTGTACAAACCAGACAAATGATCTTGTCATTTGTAATAATATAAGAGTGGCTACTCAACTGTTCCTCTTGTGTCTGCCTCATTATTGCTGCTCAGCACAGTGGCTCCTGTCCAATTTGGTTTCTTCTGATTCTGGTCCAGATTTCATCATTATTATACTGTAATTCACTTTTATACTGTTAGAACTGGTTACACAAACTGTCTGTTCAAATACAGTCCTTCATTTAAAGTGCACTTACCTGCATAGTGTGCTAAGCTAGCTGCTAAAATATGCACTGTCACTTTCATCTTTCAATTCTGAACATTTGTTTGTATGTTTTTTTGAGGTTCTTCACCTGATCTGATCTGATCTGAACCTGATTCTGACACTACAAGATTCAATAAAGCAAAGCAGAAATAAAGCGATGACTGAGTGGAGTCCAGCTGACCTTCAGTCACAAAGAGTCATCCTTTCAAGTGGAAACACTGCAAAACCATATAACACTGGACAATGTGTCTAGAGAGAGTCTCTGTTACACAAACTGTGCCATATGCACCAACACAGATACAATGGTGCCGGGTAAAGAGGCAAAAATACCCACTGGACAAAGAAGTCCACAGTGACCTGAGGGTTAAGTGCATCCAAAACCTGCTCACACTGCAAGATCTGTGTTCAGGTGTGTACAGTGAGTTGCTGTTAAACTCTTCTTAAGGTGACAGCTGCATTTGCAGACTGAGTAAAAGCACATTCAGGGATTTTTCTACTAAATATTTGATGTGTTCAAATGATTATTTTCTACCTACATTTCTCACTGTTAATGTCATTTTAAAACATGTTCTGGTCATCTGGAGTATTGTTGCTTCCACCAACACTAAACACATTTATTGTAAATATGTAGCTCATGATAGGACCAACAAGGCAAAGTTTAAATGTTGCTGTGTTAGACATTTACAATAAGTTTAAATACATACATGACTTTAACAGCTTGCAGCGTGCAGTTTGGTACTAAGTGCATATGTGGCTAGGATTAGTGTGAAGTACATGTATTGCATTAAGGATGCTGCTGGAGTGCAGTAGCATTGACTTAAACCCAGTCTGCACTCTCATGTATGTGCTCATCAGCCTTGTCATTTGGCTTCAGACAGTCCATGATGCACTGGGGCAGGAACACACTGAGACTGAAAAGTAAACAAACAAAGGTTTCTGGTCATTTTAAATGCTGCTGTGTGCTCTGTGTTCCAGATAATAATAACAAAAAGATAATATAATATATATATATATATATATATATACACTCAACAAAAATATAAACGCAACACTTTTGTTTTTGCTCCCATGTTTCATGAGATGGACTTGAAGATCTAAACTTCATTCCAGATACACAATATTACCATTCCTCTCAAACATTGTTCACAAATCTGTCTAAATGTGTGATAGTGAGCACTTCTGCATTGCTGAGATAATCCATCCCACCTCACAGGTGTGCCACATCAAGATGCTGATCTGACATCATGATTAGTGCACAGGTGTACCTCAAACTGCCCACAATAAAAGGCCACCCTGAAATGTGCAGTTTTGTCTCACAGCAAAATGCCACAGATGCCACAAGCATTGAGGGAGCGTGCAATTGGCATGCTGACAGCAGGAATGTCAACCAGATCTGTTGCTCGTGCATTGAATGTTCATTTCTCCACCATAAGCCGTCTCCAAAGGCAAAGATCACTGGCTTAAATGTCTAAAATGTCGTGCAGCCTCTACTTTCACTCCTGCCTTACAGCCCCTGTACTTCTTCCTCAGCTCTCCCTGGACATTGGTCCTCAGTGCAGTGCAGTTCTAGAATGATTGCTTCTGAGAGTTTGAGCAGACAGCTGTTTACAGAGACTAAGTTGGAATATGAACTTATGTGCTGTAAATGTAAACATGAAGCAGCCATCCTATCTACTGAAGTTCAAAGATGAGGGCTCGTCCGGGATTTGAACCCGGGACCTCTCGCACCCGAAGCGAGAATCATACCCCTAGACCAACGAGCCATGTGTGACATGTCTTTTTTCATGTTTCAGTCAGTGGAAGAACAACACAAAGCACATGTTCTTCTTAGTTTGACATTGGTAAAGATATGAACAAAGATTTCTGGTTAGGAATATAAAGCCGCTGCATTGAAGTTCATGGCTCATGTTGTGTGTTTGTGTTTTTCAACCCTATAGGAGGGCAGCTTACACGTTCTGAAGACAGGAGCCCAGCGATGTGGGGGTTTCATCCAACTTAATTTGGTATATTGAAATGCAAAGGTTTATGTCCTGGAGGAATGTTATGCACCTTACTGTTTCTATTTCTGCTGCATTTATTGGATGGAAAATTCAATTTAATTGAGTTCATCCAGTGAGTATAGGTTAAACAAATGAGTGATATTTAATCACAATAAATATACAGCAATGCAGTGATTAATGTGATGTGATGTGATGTGATGTGTAATGTGATCGTGAAGACCACATCCGGAAAGGGGGGAAAACGCAAGAGGAGAGGCTGCTGGATCATAAGATCCCCCCGGGGTCTAGACCTGGTGGTGGTGGAGAGCTTTCTCTCTCTCTCTCCCCCCCCCCTCCCTCTCTCCCTCTCTCCCTCCCTCCCTTTCTCTCTCTATCTCTCTCCTCTCTCTCTCTCCCTCTCTCTCTCTCTCCCTCCCTCTCTCTCTCTCCCTCCCTCCCTCCCTCCCCCCTCTCTCTCCCTCTCGCTCTCTCTCTCCTCTCTCTCCCTCCCTCCCTCTCTCCCCCCCTCTCTCCCTCCCTTTCTCTCTCTCTCCTCTCCCTCCCTCTCTCTCTCTCCCTCTTGCTCTCTCCCTCTCCCCCCCCTCTCTCTCTCCCTCTCTCCCTCCCTCCCTTTCTCTCTCTCCCCCCTCTCTCTCTCTCTCTCTCCTCTCCCTCTCTATCTCTCCCTCCCTCTCTGTCTCTCCTGTCTCTTCCTCCCTCTCTCTCCCTCCCTCCCTCTCTCTCTCTCTCCCTCTCTCCCTCCCTTTCTCTCTCTCCCTCTCTCTAGCTCTCGCTATCTCTCTCCCTCCCTCTCACTCCTCTCTCCCTCTTTCCCCCCCTCTCTCCCTCCCTTTCTCTCTCTCCCTCTCACTCTCTCTCTCCTCTCCCTCTCTCCTGTCTCTCCCTCCCTCTCTCTCTCTCCCTCTTGCTCTCTCCTCTCTCCCCCTCTCTCCCCCCCTCTCTCTCTCCCTCCCTCTCTCTCCCTCTCTCTCCCTCCCTTTCTATCTCTCCCTCTCCCCCTCTCCCTCCCTCTCTCTCTCTCCCTCTTGCTCTCTCCTCTCTCTCCCTCCCTCTCTCTCCCTCCCTCTCTCTCCCCCCCCTCTCTCTCTCTCCTGTCTCTCCCTCCCTCTCTCTCTCTCCCTCTTGCTCTCTCCTCTCTCCCTCTCTCCTCTCTCTTTCTCCCTCTCTCTCTCTCCTCTCTCTTTCTCCCTCTCTCTCCCTCTCTCTCCCTCCCTCCCTCTCTCTCTCTCTCTCTCCCTCCCTCCCTCTCTCTCTCTCTCCTCTCCCTCTCTCTCTCCTGTCTCTCCCTCCCTCTCTCTCCTCTCTCTCTCTCCCTCCCTCTCTCTCCCTCCCTCTCTCTCTCTCCCTCTCTCTCTCTCTCTCACTCCCCCCTCTCTCTCTCTCCCCCCTCTCTCCTCCTCATCTCCTCCGTTATCAATTGTCAGGCCTTACCTCTCGTAAGCTGATGGAGGGTCTGACCGTCGTTCGCGCCACACGGTTTTTATATCAGGTCCAAGGGTCCAATCAGATGTCCCCTTCAGTGACCGTGCACCTGGCTGTCATAGGACGGACTGTCAGTCAGTCAGTCAAATGTCAGCTATGTTGCTCAGTTTGTAACTGGTATCTTTATTGGTTAAGAAAAGGCCGGTCATTATTCAAAATAATAAGTGTACTCAGTAACAAATTGTGATGTTAAAAATTAAAAGTCTCAGTCTAGTTAGGGTTAGGGTTAGGGTTAACCCCTGTAGGCTGCACAACCACAGGAAGACTGCTGACTTGATAGTTGCCCAAAAGACGACCATTGACACCTTGCACAAGGAGGGCAAGACACAAAGAGGCTGGCTGTTCACAGAGCTCTGTCCAAGCACATTAACAGAGAGGGAAGGGGAGTACAAGCAAGAGGGAGTACAAAGTGTTCTGCCCAAACAGGGACTTGAACCCTGGACCCTCAGATCAAAAGTCTGATGCTTCCAATACTTCACTAGTACACTTCATGTAGTGTAGTGAGTCCTGGTTGACTTGCAATTGACCCTTTGTACAAGGGGGATTAGCTCAAATGGTAGAGCGCTCGCTTAGCATGCGAGAGGTAGCGGGATCGATGCCCGCATCCTCCAGCCTGCATTTTAGGAGGGAGGGTGTAGCTGGATGGATGAGGATGGATGGATAATGTAGTGGACTCCACCCAGCAGATCAAGTCCCAGAGGTTACAGCATCATTTATTAGCTGAGTTTCCCCTCAGGGAAGCTGCTGTTTACAAGCTGTTTACAGAGAGAAGCAAGAAAACAACAGTCAGCATCATCTTCCATAAAAACACATGACAATAACATGTGAGACAGAGAGTTTATGATCAGTGCTCCCCCTGCTGGTTAGGACATATGATGACATTTTAAATGTACCAGTCAAAAGTCACTCAGTGGTTTGTCTTGTTTTTATGACTTTCTACATTGTAGATTCATCCTGAAGACATCAGAGCTATGAAGGAACACATGTGGAATGATGCAGTGAACAAACAGTGTTAAACCAAGCAGAATATGTTTGATGTTTGACATTCTTCCAAGCAGCCAGCTTTTGCTTTGATGACAGCTTTGCACACTCTTTGCATTCTCTCAATCTGAACTGAACCACCAATGCTGTGCAATGCTGACATCTAGTGGTGGAATCGCAGGCTGCAGCCTCCTCATTCCAAAATCAATCCCTCCTCCACATAAAGTCAGAAGTTCTAAATGTGAGTCATTAAATGAGAGGTTCCAGCAGAAACGTCCAAACATCTGAAGAGAAGCTGAGAAGCCTGAGATACAGGGGCTGCAAGCTGAGCTTCAACTGTTCCTGTTTAGACAATAAGAACAGATCATCACTGTCTTTTAAAATGTTCTGATCAAATCACATTAGTTTGTATATTTATATTACACACAGAGCTGTTGTTTCAGTCACATTCATTTGTTATGTGTACAGTGGGTGCAGGAAGTATTCAGACCCCCTTAAATGTTTCACTTTGTTATATTGCAGCCATTTGCTAAAATCATTGAAGTTCATTTTTCCTCATTAATGTCCACACAGCTCCCCATACTGACAGAAACACACAGAGTTGTTGACATGTTTGCAGATGTATTAAAAAGACAAAGTGAAATATGACATGGTCCTAAGTATCAGAGCCTTTGCTGTGACTCTCATATATTGAACTCAGGTGCGTCCATTTCTTCTGATCGTCCTTCAGATGGTTCTACACCTTCATCTGAGTCCAGCTGTCTTTGATGATACTGATTGGACTTGATGAGGACAGACACACACCTGTCTGTATAAGACCTTACAGCTCACAGTGCAGGTCACATACTGGGTGATGACGTCCTCCTGCAGGTGTTACTGTGGAACAACTCTGGATTGGGATGAGTCTGAATAGAACTTTGTTAGCTTTGTAAAGCTGTGTGGTAGTTAGAGAGGAACTGAAAAGAGTCAACAACAAGGAGTTGGTCTCCAATGGAATAAAGTTAACTAGCAGATTTTGATATGGGATAACCAGGCCTAACCGATGACCGATCCATCCCTGGGTCCAGACACAGATTAAAATCAAAAATCATCAGCAGTTGTACCTTAGGGAACAAAAATGGACCTCAGTTGTACCCTTTTTTCTGACAGTGTACAGGCAGACCAGAAACCCTCTCACCAAGGAAATCAAGGTGGCAAAAAGGGTTAGGAAAAAGGGAATACTCAGAAGAGTTGAAAAACAGCTTTTCTGCTAACGACCATGCATCAGTGTGGAGATCACAAACCACAGGAGACGACCTCCCCCACTGCTGACAACCTCAAGACTTTCTACTGCAGGTTTGAGAGGGACCACTTCACACCCCTAACCTGTACCACAATGACCCCACTCGGCAGCACCCCTATCAGGGACCACCATCCCATCACAACCACCAACACAACGAACCCTGCAGCATCTCCATCATAATGACCACCAGAACGACTCCACTCAGCAGCAGCAAGCCCAACAGCCCCACAGCCATCAGTGCCTCCTCAGTGGTTTCTATGGTAACCAAACAGAATCCCATTTAAAAGGTTACAATTCCACCACTGTTGACCAATGAAAATACAAAACCATAATTCATTCACTGAAGTGAGAACAGGAAGGCCTTTCTGTGATCTGAATTTGATCTGAATCACAGTGAAATGATGATCTGCTATGTCAAAACATCCTCACATGATATAATTACATAGATAAATCAGCAAAACACTGCAAAAAGATCATCAAGAACAAAGAACAGGGGGTCAAAAGGAACAAACTCAGCAGAGGCTGCAGGAGGACTTCTCTGGCCTCCAGAGCTCAGCTCTGGTCCTCTGGTTCCAGCCTTGGTCCTCCACTCACTGTGATCCTTTGTTGTACCAGGTGTAGTTTTGGTGGCTACACATGTGTTCACAAACTGTTCTGTTGTAGCAGCTGAGCTTTACTCCAATCCACTGTCACCACAAACACTTTCCCCTCTCTGTTCTTCTTCTTCCTCTGCCTCTTCTTCTTCTTCTGTGGTGTTTTCTGGCAGCTGACATCCACACAGTGACATTTCTGCCTCCTCCTGTCTTCAGTCAGACTGTTTCTCTCACAGTCTGTAGAGAGAAGCTGACATTGTTGCACTGATTAACCTCAACCACACACACCTGTGTGAGCCGCACCATCATTCTAACAGTTCCATTGTTACACTGAGTGACAGCAAAGCAGTGAGCCCCCTGCTGGTGATCAGCTGCATGTACCAGAAGCAGACAGAGATTTCTGATATGATGTTAAAGGTGTCACAGAGGAGGATCCGACTGTCTGACCTCTGATTCTTCTGTCAGCATCAGACACATCACAGTTTGATCAGTTTTCAGATCACACACAGCAGCATCAGTAACACTGAGCAGACATTACACACTCCATCAAACACACACACACACTGCTCACTTATAACAGGGATAATAAGTAAAGTTCTTTACAATAAATTCACATTCACATGTTATTATCACTTCACACATGGCACAGTATATATGGCAGAGAGTTAAAGGTGGAATATGTAGTCAGAGTTAATACCAAATATTGACACTAGGTGGCAGCACTTCAGCCTCCATCCACTGCTGCACTACCAGCACCACTCTCAGTGCTTTTTTGTTTCCATTGACTGTACAACATGATTCAATCCATGTTATTTATATGACAAACTATGTGTAGTGTTTCTATGTGTGTAGCTGACATGTTGCTCAGCTTCCATTGGACACATATACTAGATGGAAGCTGCAGCAGGATTGGCTGATGACTGATCACAGGTGTGAACAATCAGCCGGTGACGAGTGGAGCAGGAGCAGCTGCCCATGCTGCAGAGACACAAACAGCAGCAGCACTCTGTGACCCATGTCCACTCTGTGTGTCCTCCAGACAGTCTTAAGATTAAGATTAAGAAACCTTTATTAGTCCCACAATGGGGAAATTGCATTTTTGCAACAGCAGGTACAGACAGCAAAGGATAAGTTAAGAAAAGATATATATGATAAAATAAACTACCAATAAAATATAGAATAGAATCATCAACAGTTTACATATGAACAGTTATTGCACAGGTGAGTGGAGGGAGAAGTGGTCTGTAAGAAAACTGTACATAGTGCATCAGAAACTAAATAAATAATGTGTTGTACACTGTGGTGTGTGAATATTGCTCCTATCAGAAGTGGTTATTATACAGTCTGACAGCAGCAGAGGTTGTGTGTAATGACGCGGCTCACCAGCAGAGGGCGTGTGACGGAGCAACAAGCAGAAACTACAGAGGAGAAGAGACACAACAAAGATCAGAACAGACACACTCAGCTCTTCTCTCTGAGACCATGATGATACCGTCACATATCATCACTGCACATGTTTTTGGCTGCACGTCTGGAAATGAGAGGAGACAGAACATTATCATACATGTTGCATAAGTAAAGTCACATGACATGCACCACTGTAAATAAAGGAAACCACATATTTTTAAGACACTTAGAGCATAGAGCCCAAGAAATAATATAATCTAAAGCTCACAAGACACAAGACGAACAGAACAGAACAGAACAAATATTTTATTTATCCCAAACTGGGAAATGTTTTCTATTGCAGCAGCAATGTACAGGGTCAGTATCATCCTATCTGCTGGTAAAAGTCTTTCTCCCCGTCGGGGAATCGAACCCCGGTCTTCCGCGTGACAGGCGGAGATACTATCCACTATACTAACGAGGAATGCTGACAACCACCATCTGTCATAGCAGCAGCCACCTGGTGCGGTCATGTGTCAGCTGGGGTGTGACGGAGTGGCTACGTCAGTAACTGTGGGCAGACTGCAGGTGTGTGTGCACCCAGACACACACAGGTCCCAGCTGAGAGCAGCCGGACCTTCCTGTCCTCCTGTCCATCGCTGTCCAAGGTGAACCGACACCACCAGACCACAGGGCCATTATTTATTTAGCAGGAAAGAAGAAGATGCTCTGCAGCATTCAGGTGTTATCAAGACAGCCCCTATAAAGGAGAGGTTCTGCTTCTCAGGAGGGTCACACCCTAATACAAGACCACTTCCTGTTATGCAACAAATAGACTTTATGATTCAATGTTGAGCTAATGCCACAGCCTAGCCTGTGGCATGCCTTGCTAGTCATTGTATGACACTGCTTGGCAGCAGCTGTAAAGAATTTCCCTCTGGGATTAATTTTTTATCTAAAATAAAAAAAAAAAAAAATAGACATGGAGGACAGTCGTCTCCTCATGGAGGACAGTCGTCTCCTCATGGAGGACAGTCGTCTCCTCATGGAGGACAGTCGTCTCCTCATGGAGGACAGTGATATGCAAAGTGTTCAATCTTTGTTGACACAATTAGAAGAAATCTTTGTTCATATCTTTACCAATGTCAAACTAAGAAGAACATGTGCTTTGTGTTGTTCTTCCACCGACTGACACATGAAAAATAAGAGGTCACACATGGCTCGTTGGTCTAGGGGTGTGATTCTCGCTTAGGGTGCGAGAGGTCCCGGGTTCAAGTCCCGGACGAGCCCTGATGTTTAACTGTATTCCTTGTTGTTGACTCTTTTCAGTTCCTCTCTAACTACCACACAGCTTTACAAAGCTAGCTCAGACTCATCCCAATCCAGAGCAGTTGTTCCACAGTAACACCTGCAGGAGGACGTCATCACCCAGTATGTGACCTGCACTGTGAGCTGTAAGGTCTTATTGCGGCTGTGTCCCACTTCAGGGTCTGCATCCTTCGGAGGACGCAGCCTACGCGGTCTCAGGAGGCCGCGTCCTCCTGAGGATCCTCCGGAGGATCCTCCACCGTTGGTAAATGGGACGGTCTGGCCTTCAAATCACTTCCTGATTGTGGCGCGACGTCATAAATTTTGCCCCGGGAAAAACAAAAGCAGCGACAGCGACACAACACGGACTACACAACAAGCGGGACAACAGTGTGGATTTAGACATTTGGAATATTTTAATATATTTATTTGTTGTTGGAGGAAGAGGAGAGGCGGCTCCAGCGGCAGCAAAACCGGTGACGGCTCATTTTCTTCAGGCTGGGAGAGCGCAGTGGGGAGGTGACGGTAAGCTGCTGTTTAACCATATAATTGATCATAATTAATATACCAGTTACTGAGCAAACGCTAGATATATAACCAGTAGATAGACAAATATGATTAAATGTAATTTATATTTTATTCAATTGTAAGACTTGATACAGGGTCTGTTTGTAATTTTAATACTTTAAATAAATAGCTAAATGTGTAAGAACCCTGCAAATAACCCTGAAAGCACTGCTTTAATGTGTCATTAAGCATCAGGTCTGTCACTGCACCAGAGAATTACTGCTGGGTGGAGGAGAGTGGGGCTCCCTGCAGGACCAGCTGTCTGTCCTGGAGGAGGTGTACTGACCATCATCACCTCTGGAGGGTGAGGATACATATTTTATAGCTTTTCATATTTTAAGCTGCGTTGGAAGCCGCTCTGTTGAAGTTATTATTTTTATTTTTGCCTTTTTAAAAACATCTTTAGTAACATGGCAGCCGCCGATCGTCAGCTCTGCAAACCCTGATGGACGATGTGGTGGACAGAGGAGACAGACACCCCCCTCCCCCAGATGATGTCCCACTCACAGCCAGAGGACTCCAAGGTCTTCACCGTGGCATCATCCAGTCCAGCAGCACCAAGGACTCCTGCTCAGCCAAACATTTATATATATGTTCTTTGTGAATAGTATTTTCTGCTGATCTTTATAAATAATAAACTGTACATTTTCATAATGCCCACTGGTAAATAGTTAGAAATGTTCTGTGTCTTTGTAAATATTGTACATAACACAACACACACACAATAAATGATTTACTGTGGCCACTGAGAAGTTGTTCAAAGGTTTACTTAAATTATAAATAGGTAATGAAACACATAATGTAACAAGGTGAGAAGAGTTTAAGAACACAGAGACAAGAACGATTTAATATACAATTTAATAAGTAACATTTAAATAACACAGAACATAAAATCACTGCTGTCCACCATCCTCTCAATGAGCTGAGGTCTGTCCGTTCTTTCTCTGCTCTCCCCCCCTCTCTCTCTCTCCCTCTCTCTCTCTCTCTCTCTCTCTCTCCCTCTCTCTCCAGCCTCATCTCCTCCGTTATCAATTGTCAGGTTTCTTCTGTTTCTCTCTGCTCCTCCTTCAACAAAATGCCAACAGGCAGAATGACCGTTTGATATAATAACGATAATATTGCTCCTCACGTGAACTATACTTTATACTATACTACAGTACACAGTCCAGAAACAACATTCAATCAAAGCGTTTAGTTTACAGCGCCTCGTATCAACAGGACGTCATGTTTGTAAATATAAAACTAATTTTTTTAATGCCGCTGTCACTACTAGCATTTTAAAACTCTCGAACTACTGCTCTTTACTTACATTTAAATGTGAATTCGGCACTCCTGCCGGTGCCGCTGCCGCTCGCTTGGTCCGTCGTTGTACTATTGGACAAAAAGTAGGCCCGCAAAGCATTGTGGGATATTTAAGGCCACGAAGGATGGTAGCGATGCGTCCTCCAAATTCAGGCAAAAGGAGGACGCATTTGGAGGACGCATTTGAAGGACCCTTCGACTTTTGGCGAATTGGGACAGCCTTCGCGCAGCTTTGTGACGTAAGCGGCCTTAAAATGCGCACTCCGAAGGATGCAGACCCTGAATTGGGACACAGCCACAGACAGGTGTGTGTCTGTCCTCATCAAGTCCAATCAGTATCATCAAAGACAGCTGGACTCAGATGAAGGTGTAGAACCATCTGAAGGACGATCAGAAGAAATGGACGCACCTGAGTTCAATATATGAGAGTCACAGCAAAGGCTCTGATACTTAGGACCATGTCATATTTCACTTTGTCTTTTTAATACATCTGCAAACATGTCAACAGCTCTGTGTGTTTCTGTCAGTATGGGGAGCTGTGTGGACATTAATGAGGAAAAATGAACTTCAATGATTTTAGCAAATGGCTGCAATATAACAAAGTGAAACATTTAAGGGGGTCTGAATACTTCCTGCACCCACTGTACACATAACAGATGGATGTGACTGAAACAACAGCTCTGTGTGTAATATAAATATACAAACTAATGTGATTTGATCAGAACATTTTAAAAGACATTGATGATCTGTTCTTATTGTCTAAACAGGAACAGTTGAAGCACAGCTTGCAGCCCCTGTATCTCAGGCTTCTCAGCTTCTCTTCAGATGTTTGGAACCGCTTGGAATCTGCTGGAACCTCTCATTTAATGACTCACATAGAAATTTTGAACTTTTGACTTTATGTGGAGGAGGGATTGATTTTGGACTGAGGAGGCTGCAACACTTCAGGAATGCTTTTAAGTGACTGACTGGCAGGACATTGATGAGATCACAGAGTGCATCACTGGATACATAAACTTCTGTGTGGACAGTGTTGTTCCAGTTAGGACAGTGAATTGTTACCCCAACAACAAGCCATGGGTGACTAAGGACATTAAAGCCATTTTAAACAGAAAAAAGAAGGCATTCAAAGCGGGCGACAGGCAGGAGGTGAGAGCTACACAGAAGGACCTGAGAATAAAAATCAGGGAGGCCAAGGAGAAGTACAGGAGGAAGCTGGAGTGGAAACTTCAGCAAAACAACACAAGAGAGGTGTGGAGTGGCATGAGGACCATCACTGGTTACAGGTGGAGCAGCAGGGGTGGAGTTAATGGCAGTGTGGAAAGGGCCAATGAGCTGTATCAGTTTTAAAGGTGACCCCGGTTCACCCTGCTAACGACTGCTGGCCCCGCTGGCTGAGAAGCTGACAGCGATGCAGGTGGATGCCCCACTGGTGTCCTGGATGGTGGACTATCTGACTGGCAGACCACAGTGTGTACGCCTACAGAGCTGTGTGTCTGACAGACTGATCAGCCACACCAGGGCTCCACAGGGACCTGCCACCTCCAGAAATTCTCTGATGACTCTGCAGTGGTTGGATGTATGTGGATAACTTTGTCACCTGGAGCGAGAGCAACCACATACTGCTCAATGTGACAAAGACAAAGGAACTAGTGGTGGATCTGAGGAGGACAAAGGCTCCAGTGACCCCTACCAGCATCAAAGGGGTCAGTGTGGAGGTGGTGGAGGAGTACAAATACCTGGGAATGTACTTGGACCACAAACTGGAATGGAGTAAGAACGTGGACATTGTTTACAGGAAGGGCCAGAGTCGCCTCTACTTTCTGAGGCAGCTGAGGTCCTTTAACATCTGCAGGACGATGCTGAGGATGTTTTATGAGTCTGTGGTGGCCAGTGCCATCATGTATGCTGTTGTCTGCTGGGGCAGCAGTCTGAGGGTGAGGGACATAAACAGAATCATCAGGAAGGCCGGCCATGTTGTGGGAGAGGACTCTCTGACAAAGGTGTGTCAGAGGAGGATGTTGTCCAAAATAAAGACCATACTGGACTGTCCCTCCCACCCGCTCCACACTGTGCTGACCAGCTACAGGAGCTTGTTCAGCAACAGACTCTGACTCCCACGATGCACCACTGAGAGACACAGGAAGTCATTCCTGCCTGTCTCAGTCAAACTACTGAACTCTGAACTGTAACAGTCACTCAGACACTGTACATTCATACTGGTACATTCATGTCAGGCTCTTTACTGTGTAAAGGTTTTTATACAATAGTAAATATGTTCTTTAGATACAACTCAGGGATTTAAATGCTGTCTAGGTATTTCAATATTTATTATATATTTCTATTTCATATTTCAATTATCTTTTCTTCTATTTGTCTGTAACAAACAAGAATTTCCCCTCTGGGATAAATAAAGTAATTTCTGATCTGATTCTGTAACCTGCGATTTCACCACTAGATGTCAGCATTGCACAGCATTGGTGGTTCAGTTCAGATTGAGAGAATGCAAAGAGTGTGCAAAGCTGTCATCAAAGCAAAAGCTGGCTGCTTGGAAGAATGTCAAACATCAAACATATTCTGCTTGGTTTAACACTGTTTGTTCACTACATCATTCCACATGTGTTCCTTCATAGCTCTGATGTCTTCAGGATGAATCTACAATGTAGAAAGTCATAAAAACAAAGACAAACCACTGACTGACTTTTGACTGGTACATTTAAAATGTCATCATATGTCCTAACCAGCAGGGGGAGCACTGATCATAAACTCTCTGTCTCACATGTTTGTCATGTGTTTTTATGGAAGATGATGCTGACTGTTGTTTTCTTGCTTCTCTCTGTAAACAGCTTGTAAACAGCAGCTTCCCTGAGGGGAAACTCAGCTAATAAATGATGCTGTAACCTCTGGGACTTGATCTGCTGGGTGGGTCCACTACATTATCCATCCATCCTCACCCATCCAGCTACACCCTCCCTCTTAAAATGCAGGCTGGAGGATGCGGGCATCGATCCCGCTACCTCTCGCTTGCGCTTACTGCATCGCGCTAGTCGAGCCAAAGTAAGCCCAAAGTAAGCCCACATTAGCCAATCACGTTCCTTTCCCTGGGCTTACTTTTGACCAATCACGTTCCTTTCCCTGGGCTTACTTTTGCCCAACCAATCGCGTTCCTTCACTGTGGCTTACTTTTGACCCTTCCTCGTGAAAACGGTAAGATGAAGTTTACTTCACCTTATTTAATTTACTATAAATCGGCCATTGTCTGTTCAGATACAGTCTGTACCTTAAGAAAACAAAACAGGCCGACATAGCGATGTAGCGATTGGACATTATATAGCACACGTTTTCTTCGACGTACCCGTCAACCTGTAAATACCGACCAAAAAATGTCACTACCATTGATCGCTATCGCTGTCATGGCCACCCGCTAACAGGCTATACGTGCAATTGATTCTCTGTAAACTGGTAGATATTGCTCTATTGTTCGTTTTATGTAATGTTCACATAACATACTAATATGCATGTAATACCTTGTAATGGTGTAAACCGCTTTTTGTAGATGTAAAGTAGCCTACATGTAGGCTAATCCAGGAGGTCATTCACTATCTCTATAAACTATAAACGTAGGATATTGATCAGTTCAGAAATTCCAGTTTTAACATTAATATAGTAAAGTTAAGGATTCAGACATTGGGGTTTTCAAAATACATCAGAATAAATCAAAATAGAATACTTTTTACTCTTACAAATTAAGTTATGTTATGTTATGATGTTAAAATGGTTTGTTTTCAGGTGGGTGTTTTATTACAATCCCTCCCCTTTAACAACTTACCTCTACAAATATTTAAATAAAGGTACAATACAATAGCTCAATGAAAATAACATGGTTTTGCTTTGTAGGAGACACAGTAGTACACATTATCATAGTAATGTGAATTACTTTATCAATCCCTGTGGGGAAATGAAGTAGCTTGTTAAATGATCACACTCTAAAAGTACAGGTATCTTTCAGTTGTAATTGTGTTTTCATTTCAGAAAATGTATGCTTATCCGGTTTTTAAGCGGCAGTCGGCCACATCACAGCGTCTCCTCATGGCGCCATCAGAGGAGGCGATGCACACGCAAAATGTGGAATCTGGAAGGGCCAAACCTGAAGAGGAAGTGCTGGCGGAGGCCAGAACTTTTGTGAGTGTAAACGGTGGAGACCCCAGTGACCAGTTTTTGGTGCTTGCTCACTGCAAGCTCCAGTTTGGGAAGTACCAGGGCCAGAGATTTAGATGGCTCCTGGAAAACTCTCTGGGGTATGCATTGTATTTGATGGACAGCATATCTAAAGAGACGGTGCAGGCAAACCCCCTGTCACAAAATAAGCAGCTGTTCATCCAGTACACATCTCTTATTAGAGAGATGGCAGAGGAACTGGAGAAGTTTAAAAGAAAGCAGCAATTGCAAGCAGAAGCCCGGGAAACTGGAGACCAGGGATGTTTGATGGTAGAGTTTGGAGACTTCAAGGGCCGGTCCATGAAGGACGTCTATGAAGACCAGAGCAAGGAGGCCCAGGCTCTCATCAAGTACCTGATCAAGGCAGATGCCAGGCCCAAAACCAACATGGCTATTTTCAAGACATACGTCTTGAAAAGAAGGGCTTCTGCTGGAGCATGTCAGCCTGCACCTACACCTGCAGCCTCCAATGCCTCTGCACCTACACCTGCAGCCTCCGGTGCCTCTGCACCTACACCTGCAGCCTCCAGTGCCTCTGCACCTACACCTGCAGCCTCCCACATGTCTGCTCCTTCACCTGCTGCCATCCAAACTGGTGTGTGGAAGACTGGCACTGTGAAAGCACTGTTGGCGCGTGGCAAACATTTGTCTCCTTCACAGCTGGCTAAAAAACTGATGTCACCAGTTAAACCCTGTGAGTGTAACTGTGCAACATGTACTGTATGTGTATTCAGTTATCATTATGGCAGACTACACAGACTTATCCACTTGCTGTTTCCAGCCCCAGTACCGCAGTGCACTCTGCCAACAGAACCCCCAGCCAAACATTTGGCACAAAGGCAGCTCTTCCCTACTGGTAAGTAACATCGTACATTGTTTGTCCTTGTGTCTTGTCAACAGTAATAATTTTATTAACCTATTAATAAATGCTAATAACATTTTTTATTTGTGCGGCAGGCACTTCTGTTGCCCCTTCTGGAGCGGGTGACTTTGCTGAAGACGATGATGAGGAGCTGGTATCTGCAGTGTCACAATATGAAGCACAGCAGAATACAGGTGTGGCATACGACACAAATGCAAATATTATGAAAATGTTTAGTGAAAACACACTGTGAAGTATTATTTTTGAGGAATAAAAAATCACTGTTTTTTCAAATGTTTTTGTTTACAGTACAGGATTATGTCGCATCAAGCTTCAAGCGGGATGCATTCTTTGAGTGCACCTCTTCAAAACCTTAAGGGTATCCAAAGGTGTTGGTGTTTTTGTTTGTGTTTC
Source organism: Parambassis ranga (assembly GCF_900634625.1). NCBI lineage: Eukaryota > Metazoa > Chordata > Actinopteri > Ambassidae > Parambassis > Parambassis ranga. Next base: position 724,192 of record NW_021144767.1, read on the forward strand.
CCGTTGAGAAACAATCATTGGATAACATTTTCACTAACATCACTTGCTTTTCTCACTCACTATCTGTCTAATCCCCTGAACAGGACGGAGGAGATTCATTGTTTTAATGATCACAGTAACTGTTTTTCATCACTGCAACTGTGTGCACGCTTCATGTCTGTGGGCATCACTACTTTATACTAAATTCATCACAACTTATTTTTTTGCTCTATTCCATCTAATCCTTTTCAAATACAGCTCTGGAAAAAATAAGAAACCACAGTGGTCTCTTATTTTTTTATGTCTAACTATTAATTATAATCATAATCTATTAATGCTTGTCCAAATGTATGCTGTGCAGGCAGATTGTGGACTGCGATCAAATACAACAGTCATCCTTATATTATTTTTTTCTGCATTTCTCCTTCAAAAGCTCCAGCCATTGCTCATTCAGAGGCCCGTGCTGGTCCGCCTCTAGTGGTAAAAATACCAGACCCTCCACATCATCAGCCACCTACTGAGCTCCCTCGTCACTGGAAGGATCAGCTTCCACCTTTCCAGCAGGAGTGGATCCGTAAGACCCTCTTCAAGGCCAACCTACACACTGGCAAGCCAGAGCTAGTGCCCCAGCTGAAGCTTTGGTGGCATCCTCCTCAGCCCCCTCTCATTCACAGTCAGCTGCCCGCCTCACCTGACCTCTTCTTCTGTCGGCCCCTTTTTTTATGGATGCCGCTGAAGATGTGGCAGTTCCCTCTTGTCTGTGTTCGCCCAGACTGTGGTAAACACAGACTAACAGCGGCAGGACTGTATCGTACTGTGCGCAAGGTCTTAGACATCGACGGGTATGACCTTGCAACAGAGTACTTGGAGTGCAAACGCTGCACAAAAAAGTATCCAGCCTGGTCCGAAGACATCTTAGGACAACTGGATATGGGCCACCGCAGTCAGTTTCCTGCTTTATTGACATACAGGTAAGTCATAATTAAGATCAAACATTATTAGGTGCTTTGATTTGTGTTATTGTTTAACCAAAAACTGCATTTGTGTTATTACACTGGTCTTTCATTAGATACTCATGTGACAACCGGGTGGTGAGGATGATGAGGGAGAGGACATTGGGCAACAGTGTGACTCAGCTTCACAAGAAGTTGATGGAGCAACATGGTGAGGCATGGACGCAGCGTGTACTGCAGTACCTCACTGCCTGTGAGCCATTTGCAAAGTCCTCCCTTGTGCAGCCTCCTGTGTTCCTTGAGCCTCCTCCCTTACCTGCCATACCTAAACCTAAGTGGCTGTTAGCTGTATACGCCAGGGATGTTCTGGGGCGACTGCATGAGGTCAAGGCCAAAATTACATCTGTCTTTGGGTCTGTGCTCAAGATTGACTCCACTAAAAAGGTATCACAGCATTTTACCTATACAGAATGTTGGCCAGATATAAATATGTTTGCGTGCATAATGAACACTCTGTTTGACCTTTTCCAAATAGGTCACAAAGAAACTCGCTGGGGCTGCTTCAGGGACAGCTGCTTGGTGCACAAATGTGGGAAATGAACACGGCCAAGTCCTTGTCTCTGTGCTCACAGCTGAGGGACATGGACTGAATGCCATGGCAGCTGGCCTGATGAAGCGCTATCGGGAGGCAGGACAGATGCCCCCAAAAGTGATGTATGTGGACAGAGACTGCTGCAGTCAGCATGGCCAGTCTCGTGTTAAGGCCATGTTTTCAGAGTGGGATGACCTCGAAGTGCGCCTTGACATCTGGCATTTTATGCGCCGATTTGCTGCAGGTGTCACAACAGAGGCTCATCCACTCTATGGAGTCTTCATGGCACGTCTGTCCACGTGCATCTTTGAATGGGATCCAGAGGATGTCGCTGCTCTTCGTTGTGCAAAGGAGGGGGAGCTAGCAGCAAAGAAGACCGGCCACCTCTCAGAAAAGGCACTCAGTGCTCGCATTACCCGGAGGGAGTTGGCACTGCACTGCCGCAGGAGGACCAGAGGGATGGAGGAGACCACCAGCCTGATTGGATCACTGATTGATCACTTTGACAGTGTGGATGGGAAGGACACTCTGGGAGTTCCTCTACTGGACCATGATCGGATCCAGCAAATATGGAAAGAACAGCAGAAACATGTACTGTGTATCCAAGACCCAGAGAACTTCCCACTCTACATTAAGAAGGGGACACTGAAGAAAGGTGGTGTGGAGCTGTGCTGCTACAGGTGTGCCCGTGGCTCTACCTCCCTGGAGTCTTTCCACCTCCACTTGAACCGCTTCATCCCAGGTATCCCATATGGATTACAGTGTCTCTTTAAGTATTATAAGCACTGTAACTGTTTCCATTACTTTAAAGTAATGTCACATTCTACAGTAATATTACAGTCCTTTTCTGATGTCAGAACAGATCTTATCTCACAGGAAACTAATTTAATTACTTTTCCTCATTAATTCTGGTTATAATGATTTTTCATGTATTTACATAACTCTATTGCATGTAACCTCATAGTACCTCAAATGTAGCACATATCTTGCGCGTGTGTGACCCTTTTTTTCTATTTTATTTAACCTTTAGGAACCAGTGCCAGTGATGCACATTTTCAGGCCTATCTCCTTGAAGGCTTGATGCGATGGAATGAAGATCGGATGGAAGAGGCTGTAAAAGGAGCCTCTTCCATCCGATCATATGGCAGTGCCCTGCGAGAGGCTGTGGACCAGCTCAGCCGAGTTGTGTTTGGGAAGCCCTGGGATGAGCGCTACCGCCCTCCTGGAGTATATGGCAAGAAATACTCATTTAACACCAATATAAATCATTTATTCATCAATCCACATTTTTGTATTTTGAAACATTATCTGTATAACCTTTTATGTTCTGGACAAAATATTAAGAACACTTTCTTTTTTGTTTTTTTCTTGTAGGTGAATTGCTGGGGGTGGAGTATCTGTACAGCCAGACAGGCAAAACATTGACTCCAGTGCTCCAGAACCCTGAAGAGGAGGACAGGTTGGTGGAGCAAATAAATGACGAGGACCTGCAAGATGAGGGATTTCAGGAGGAGATCATGGAGGACATCACAGTGTCAGTGCTCTGTGAGGATGACCCCTGCCATGATCTTCAAAAGAGCCCCCCATCTTTGACAACCAGTCCTCAGGCCTCTGCTCCACCCCACCCATCCACGTCCAGTAATGGAGAAGGACAGCATCCTGCAAATGATGTATTTTCAGGTTTCAACGGCGGCAGAAGAGTCAGGAATTGAGTGTCCTTAATCAGGGACCGGCTCCATCTGCCTCAATTCCTGTGGCTCAAACCCGGCTTACTGCTCCGAGGGAACCACTGGATGAAGCACCAGTCATATCAGGCCCAAGACACACATTGGTACTTCCACCAAATCAGGAAGGACAGGCTCCTCCTCTGCGGCCTGGTCGCCGGCGCATCAGGGAGCGCCCCATCACACCTGCGCCCACAGTACCTGGTCCCACAGCATCAGAAACTGCACAGCCTGTTTCAGCAGCTGGGTTAGGCATGTTAGTTCTGAACCCAAACATGACTGTGCCAGTGGTGATGGCAGCTTCTGGTACTGCAGCATCCGGTGCAGGCACAGCTCCACTTCTTCCTGCGTCTGCTGCTCCTCTTCCTACTGTGTCCCGTTTCACTCAGAGGAACAGGCGGCGGCGGGCTCTGGAGGAGGAGAGTGGAGTCCAAAAAAGGAAGCATGTGAGAAGGGTTACCTTCAACACATGCAGCAAATGTGGGCATCCTAAAACAGCAGAGTTTGGCCACAGTAGATATGGTAATGCCACATTTTGCTCGCGTTCATCCAGTGGAATGTCTCTGGATGAGTGGCTGCGCCAGCAAAAACATCCACAGTAAACACTGTACAATGTTTGGCCTGTATATATTGTATATAAGCAATTTTCTTATGTTTGAATCAACAAGCCTGTCTGTCTTTATGCAGTGCTGTTGAATGTTATTGTATAATTGTACATTGTGTAATATTTGACCTAATATTTGACCTGTATATGTTGTATATATTTTCACATGGGTGAATGGGCTGAATAGTATTTTATAGTCCTGTATGCAGTGTGTGTGTGTGTATTCACTTGTATTTGTTTTATATTTGTTCTGATAAATCATATAAACATTTAAGATTCACTCTGATCTTTATCAAAGAAGCTCCCACACAAAAACACGTTTGAATGCTCATTGTTCATATTATTAAACCATAAACAGGTAAACATCACAAGTCATTGGACGGGGCATATCATGTTAAAGCCAAAGTAAACACTAAATAAACTAAAAAACATCTGTTGATATTGTAATATATTTAAACATATCTAAACTAAGCTAAATCAATCATTAATTATTTTACGCACATTGTGGGATTTAAACATTCCAACAACTCTATACATTGTCGCACAGCCGACGGCACAGACTACGGGTTCGAGTCCAGCCCATGGCAGATGATTTGTTTCATATTTCACTTAAACTCCTTTATAATGAACAGGAATATTGCCTCAATACCGCTACACGAGACGTTTGTCCGCGCACAGCGGGGCTCCACATTTTTCTCAACTTTTTCCCTTGCGTGCGACAGCGAGAAAATCGGACCCCTTCTTATGCTAAGCGAGCGCTCTACCATTTGAGCTAATCCCCCTTGTATAAATGCTCAATTGCAAGTCAATCAGGACTCACTGCACTACATGAAGTGTACTAGTGAAGTATTGGAAGCATCAGACTTTTAATCTGAGGGTCCAGGGTTCAAGTCCCTGTTTGGGCAGAACACTTTGTACTCCCTCTTGCTTGTACTCCCCTTCCCTCTCTGTTAATGTGCTTGGACAGAGCTCTGTGAACAGCCAGCCTCTTTGTGTCTTGCCCTCCTTGTGCAAGGTGTCAATGGTCGTCCTTTTGGCAACCTTTTGTCAAGTCAGCAGTCTTCCTGTGGTTGTGCAGCCTACAGAACTAGACTAAGACCATTTAGCAGGTGTTTTGAGTTCATTATCTGGTTAGAGTGGCTCCAGGTGTCTTCAATACTGAACCTTTTCACATATTCTCATTTCCTGACCTACTGAATGTGGGTTTTCATTGGTTGTCCATTATAACCATCAAAATTAAAAGAAATAAACACTTGAAATATTTCAGTCTGTGTGGAATGAATGTTTGCATTATACAGCTTTCACTTTTTGAATGGAATTACTGAAATAAATCAACCTTCTAATGATATTCTAATTATATGACCAGCACCTGTAGTGGTGTTTTGTTGCAGCCTGTGGGGTCACCATAGAAACCAAGCTATTTTTTATTTTGCTTAGAGAGCACTTGAGAGCACTCCCTAATACTTGTTCTAGTTTCCTGAGTAATGAGAGAGTAATGAGTACCCTAATTAAGACACCTGTGTGATTCTCCTTTCACTCCTGTCAGGGCAGATCCCATGTATTTTAATGGGGGTTGCACCCTCCGAACAACTTCTCTTTTTGTCCAAACCGAAGCCTTCATACCAAAAATAAGAACACCGTCAGAATCACAAGAAGTTGCTCTACACACAGTATAATGTTTATGTGTATGATGTCAAAGATGTGGAGATGGTGGCGAGTTACACAATATGGCTGCTCTGCTTCTCTGTTTTTGGTTTTACATGATGTCTTAATGGAAGAATGACTCTTCCCAAATAACTGGATCTACAGGCAAAACGGTTTGGTGTTCTGTTTTAAGAGTGACACCATCAGAAAGCTAACGAGTGTTCCTTAGAGCCGATATACAAATTATCCCAGTTATCTCCACATTGAGGGAGAGGTTGTGGTCTCTGCACCACTCGGCCAGAAGGTGCATCTCATTCCTGTAGTTTGTTTCATCTCCACTGGAGATGTCGTCCACAAACTTTAACGTGCAGTCATGGGTCAGCAGAGTGAAGAGGAGGGGGCTCAGCACACATCCTTGGGGAGCCCCGGTGTTCATTGTGATGGTGCTGGATGTGTTTCTGCCGACCCGCACTGTCTGAGGTCTCCCGGTGAGGAAGTCCAGCAGCCAGTTGCACAGCAAGGAGTTCAGCCCCAGCTGGTTCAGTTTGTTGACGAGCTGCTGTGGGATTGTATTCAGACTTAAAATTATGCATAATTATGAGCGTTGGCGCTTGAGCGACAGATGGTTGCCATATCACAGTACGAGTTTCTTGCTTCCACGATTGCGCGCCCCCCTAAACTCAGCTAGTGCTACCCCTCTTTGTCCGTGAGTTTGAGTTTTGGCGGACACAACGCTGCCAACATGGCAGCGATCAGAGTGTCCCGGAGCCTCCCACCAAACAAACGGATGATGTCACGGAAGCTCTGTCCATAGTTTTTACTGTTGAACTTAAAACACAAGACAACAAGGATGGGATTCGAACCCACGCGTGCAGAGCACAATGGATTAGCAGTCCATCGCCTTAACCACTCGGCCACCTCGTCTGTTAGAGCACTATGTCTTCACAGCTTCGAGCGAAAACACACTGCAAAACTCGAACAAGGTCTTAGAAGTGCTGACTGTCATGACCTTTCCTCCTCAGTCTTTGAAGGAAAACTTGTTTCTGTCACAACTTTTGCCTTAAACATAAGCATCTTGTTTGAAGACAAACTTTGACAAACATTGACGGCCAGTTTTTGGAGTAGTTGTTTGGTTTCTCCATTGTACAGAACAGAGCATGCCTCACTGCACTGGACTGCATTTATCCAGGGGTGGCAGTAAAAAAGCAGCTTTGTGGCTCTGTGGCACAATGGATAGTGCATTGGACTTCTAGTCAAACACAGGAGAAGTGATTCAAAGGTTGTGGGTTCGGGTTAAAAGTGCCTTTTAACTTCCTGTGGCACCGTCCTTCAGTGTGGATACCTGTTGCAGCAGCTCCCGTCCTGAGAGCTAGAAAAAAGGACTGCACTCAGACATCCCAGAAAACAGCGTCGCAGCCCCCGGCTTTGTGACCGTACAGGTGGACAGAGATGTGACTGGTGTGAGCTTTTGCTTGGCACAGAGGCAGCTAATAAACTGAAAGTTGTACCTTTTTCAAATGACATGGTGAGGAGGAGGATACACAACACAAAGCTGGATCTGCCCTGTGCTGTGTGCTGTCATTGTTCATTGTTGAGAACGCCGATCCACAAATTCAACATGTTGCTGATGATCCCCTTTCCCTTTGGTCTCTTCCAAAAGCTAATGGTCCTTAGAATGCTTCTCACTGTCCTGCTCTGTCTCTGCCACACCCTTCCAGTGTGAGTAGGGTGTGTTTGGAAAACAAAAGCATACTTATCTAGCATACATAAATGTCATTGTCTGTACTGTATCCCCAATGGTACAGTAAATCACTCATTAAGGAATATGACATGCAGTTTTTATTTAGTAAACAATGTTTAGCTTTTAATCTTAGTGAAACTGAGGGAAAATCGCTGCATATCAATTTACGATTAATGAATTCCTCGATAATTTGCATCCCTATTCTGACCTGGAAGATTGAGAAGATTGGACCAGTTGTATTTTTTTAATTTGAATGCTTTTTTTGTGGAATACTTGATGCGGCCCAGCCTCACCCAGCCTCGACCCCCATCGCCTCCCCCCGGGTAAGTTGAGTTTGAGACCCCTGCTGTAGAGCTTTGTTTAAAAAAAAAAAAAGAAGACCATATGTCCCAGTTTTTAGAGACAGCATTGAATAAAGAGTACACACACTCACCATTTACAGGTACATAATATTAAATAGTAGCACCGACAAGCTAATTTACAGAGGAAATGACCAGAAAAGCAGGTGTCTGTCAGTGCTTACTATGCAATCCGGTGGTTGCCTACCCATTGTGCATGTGTAGAACACTGACCTTAAGGGGCCCCACACTGAACAGACTGTGTGACAGAGGCTGGGGATCAATGCCACCATTGTGAACACAATACCAGGAAGTTTAAGGCCTTTTTTTTCATATACAGTGCCCATGTTAGTGCCATATGTCTCGTATACGTGCTGGCTACTACTCTTTTCAGACTATGACGCGCTGCCTACTGCGGCTGTGGTGGCTCAGAAACAAGTTTTCTTGTAGATGTCTTTTTAACAAAGACATCTACATTGCAGTATGTTAGTGAGAATATCTCTCATATGCGCGCTGACTACTGCACCAACAAAAATTCTTAATTTAACCTTTAGGAGTATGTACACACCTTAAAACTGCTGTGAAAATATGATATGTTAATACGTAGAGAAGATTGAAGCAAGGCGTCTGGACTTGTAGAGTTTTCTTGAAGACGTTTCACTGCTCATCCAAGCAGCTTCATCAGTTCTAACTGTTTGGTGGGAAACATGGTTTATATGTGGTGGAGGACCTCAGTGGGTGGGTCTGGGTAAAACTCACAAACAATAGCACTAAATGTTTCCATGGCTGACTGGGCCAGGTGTGTCTAACGACTGGCTAATGACTGTGAGACTGCCGGAGGGGGGCTGGTTGACAGCCCTTTGTTCTTGCTGTGAGTATGTGCAAACTTCCTGGGAATGGATGGCATCCCTGCATTGTATGTGGTAGAAAGATGATGTCTGAGGCCACCACCTCTGTTAAGGGAAGGTTTTTCCAGCTTAACATAGATGCTTCCTTGACTCCTCTTTCAAACCACCTTTCCTCTCTGTCTAAAATGTGAACATTGTTGTCCTCAAAGGAGTGTCCTTTCTCTTTAAGGTGGAGGTGAACAGCTAAGTCTTGTCCTGAGGAGGTGGCTCTCCTGTGCTGAGCCATTCTTCTGTGGAGTGGTTGTTTAGTTTCTCCAATGTACAGATCAGAGCATTCCTCACTGCACTGGACTGCATATATCACATTGCTGTGTTTCTCCCTGGGAATCTTATCCTTCGGGTGAACCAGTCTCTGTCTCAGTGTTGTCATCGGTTTGAAGTGGACCGGGATGTCATGGTTGTTGAAGATCCTGCGGAGTTTCTCTGATACTCCTGACACATATGGAATGGAGATGTTCTTTCTCCGCCGGTTGTTGTCCTTCTTCTTGTTGTTGGGGGGTCTTGTTTTAGTGGCTTTGATGAGTGCCCACTTGGGGTAGCCACAGGTTTGCAGGGCCTTCCTGATGTGGTGTTGCTCCTTCTTCTTCCCCTCTGAGCTGGTTAGTACAGTTTGTGCTCTGATGACTCCCAGTTTGTGTTCCAGTGGGTGGTGTGAATCAAACAACAGGTACTGGTCCGTGTGTGTGGGTTTCCTGTACACTTCCATGTTGAGGCTCCTGTCCTCAATATGTACTGTGCAGTCCAAGAAGGCCAGATTGTTCTCCCTGATGTCCTCCCGAGTGAACTTGATGTTGTTGTCCACTGCGTTGATGTGTTCTGTGAACCGTTGCACTTCATTGGTCACCCAGGTGTCATCCACATATCTAAACCAGTGGGTGGGGGTGGTTCCAGGATAGGAACTCAAGGCTCTTCTCTCCACTTCTTCCATGTAGAGGTTGGCCACAATAGGAGACACAGATGATCCCATCGCACAGCCGTGCTTCTGTCTGTAAAAGTTCCCATTGTACTGGAAATAAGTGGTGGTCAGGCAGAGGTCCAGCAGGTCACAGATGTGGTCTGGCGTGAGGTTGGTTCTTTCCTTGAGTGTGCTGTCTTGTGTGAGGCACGTCCTTACCGTCTCTGTGGCTTCTGATGTAGGGATGCAGGTGAACAGGGAGGTGACATCAAATGAGGCCATTGTGTGGTCTGGGTCCATTCGGATCTTCTCTACCTTGTTCACAAAGTCCTACCAGTGGTGTCAGGAGTTCAGCCAAGTGCTTAGCCATGTTGTGACTGAGTTTGTGCTGCTGACGATGGGTCTGAGGGGGACTCCTTGTGAGTCTTGGGGAGTCCATACAGGCATGGATTGGCTTCCCCAGGAAGCATACAATGCAGTGATTCCATCCATTCCCAGGAAGTTTGCACATACTCACAGCAAGAACAAAGGGCTGTCAACCAGTCCCCCTCCGACAGTTTCATAGTCGTTAGCCAGTCGTTAGACACACCTGCCAGATCATCACAGGTAGTTATGGAAACATTTAGTGCTATTGTTTTTAAGTTTGACCCAGAACCACCCACTGAGGTCTGTAACCACATATAAACCATGTTTCCCACGAAACAGTTAGAACTGATGAAGCTGCTTGGATGAGCAGCGAAACGTCTTCTAGAAAACTCTACAAGTCCAGACGCCTTGCCTCAAAGTCTATATTCTATTCTATTCTATTCTATTCTATTCTATTCTATTCTATTCTATTCTATTCTAGTATGGTCAAGATGTAAAGTGGTCATACTACCACAAAGTCTTAAGCTGCATTCCAGGATGAGGAAAATCTGGTCTGATTTTTTTCACGTCTTTATGAACACACAAATCCAATCCACAATCCTGACTTTCAAATCAAGCACAGATGACCCGTGTTTGAGTCAACTATGAACGCTCGGTTGTGCTCGGGCATTTGTTTCTCATCCCGCCCTTCGATAGCTCAGTTGGTAGAGCGGAGGACTGTAGTGAGACAATAAAACTGAAATCCTTAGGTCGCTGGTTCAAATCCGGCTCGAAGGAGAGACTTTTAACCCTCGAGAGTTTCATCATAATGTCACATCATTTTTTCACCGATTTTTTGGCTAAAGGGCCGATGTGACATATATGTCACATCGGCGAGGGCAGACAGGACAGTGGAGTGCGGTCAGAGGAAAGGAGGGGGGCTGGTATTGTTTGTTAATGATAGATGGTGTAATCCTGGACACATCACTGTCAAAGAACAGATCTGCAGTAAGGACATTGAGCTGTTAGCCGTTAGCATGAGCGCTGATTGATTAATGATCTACTGTAGTGCTGTGTGAGTCATCAGAGGACACTTCTGTCTTCATTTGAAGCTGGTAGGTACAAACTGCACCACTGCTAGCAGGAGCTCCTTTGTTCTACACCTGGACATCAGCTCACTCATTTTAACAACTGACAGACTCCATTTCTGGAAAGACAGACCATCTGGACAAGACAGGTCTGGTTCTCTTCCAGTCAGGTTTACTCACAGAGGAGGTTCCATGGTGTAATGGTTAGCACTCTGGACTCTGAATCCAGCGATCTGAGTTCAAATCTCAGTGGAACCTTTTGTTTGAACAGTTATCCTGGTGTCCTTTCTACACAGTTTAGTCTATGGAGAAGTCCACAGTCGGTTCATTGGTCCAGCTGTAGTCATTAATGGACTGAAGGCCATGAAGGAGGCTGTGGTGCTGAATCCTGCTGCTTGTGCTGGATGATCCAGTTATAACATGGAATCCTCTGCTGTCCATGCTGCTATGTCCTGCTAGTACTCATTATTCAGGAAACAAGAACAAGTATTAGGGAGTGCTCTCAAGTGCTCTCTAAGCAAAATAAAATAGCTTTGTTTCTATGGTGACCCCACAGGCTGCAACAAAACACCACTACAGGTGCTGGTCATATAATTAGAATATCATCAGAAGGTTGATTTATTTCAGTAATTCCATTCAAAAAGTGAAAGCTGTATAATGCAAACATTCATTCCACACAGACTGAAATATTTCAAGTGTTTATTTCTTTTAATTTTGATGGTTATAACGGACAACCAATGAAAACCCACATTCAGTATCTCAGCTGGATGGATGAGGATGGATGATGTAGTGGACTCCCACCCAGCAGATCAAGTCCCAGAGGTTACAGCATCATTTATTAGCTGAGTTTCCCCTCAGGGAAGCTGCTGTTTACAAGCTGTTTACAGAGAGAAGCAAGAAAACAACAGTCAGCATCATCTTCCATAAAAACACATGACAATAACATGTGAGACAGAGAGTTTATGATCAGTGCTCCCCCTGCTGGTTAGGACATATGATGACATTTTAAATGTACCAGTCAAAAGTCACTCAGTGGTTTGTCTTTGTTTTTATGACTTTCTACATTGTAGATTCATCCTGAAGACATCAGAGCTATGAAGGAACACATGTGGAATGATGCAGTGAACAAACAGTGTTAAACCAAGCAGAATATGTTTGATGTTTGACATTCTTCCAAGCAGCCAGCTTTTGCTTTGATGACATCTTCACACACTCTTTGCATTCTCTCAATCTGAACTGAACCACCAATGCTGTGCAATGCTGACATCTAGTGGTGGAATCGCAGGTTACAGAATCAGAAATTACTTTTTTTTATCGTCGAGGGGAAATTCTTGTTTGTTACAGACAAATAGAAGAAAAGATAATTGAAATATGAAATAGAAATATTGAAATACCTAGACAGCATTTAAATCCCCGAGTTGTATCTAAAGAACATATTTACTATTGTGTAAAAACCTTTACACAGTAAAGAGCCTGACATGAATGTACCAGTATGAATGTATAGTGTCTGAGTGACTGTTACAGTTCAGAGTTCAGTAGTTTGATAGAGACGGGCCGGAATGACTTCCTGTCTTCTCACCTGCTCTGTGGTGAAGGTGATCGGTGGAGGTGGGGAACTAGTAATTCCCAGGTGATGACTGTCAGCCGAGGGGTCAGAGGACGAGGTGCGAGCAGGGCCATGTGGATGAGCTGTGGGAGAAGAGAGGGCGGGTGACGTGGCTGGTCGTCGCTCAGCTGCTGAAGAGTCGTTAGCAGGCTGAACTGGGGTCACTAAAAAAACTGATTCAGCTCATTGGCCCTTTCCACACTGCCATTAACTCCACCCCTGCTGCTCCACCTGTAACCAGTGATGGTCCTCATGCCACTCCACACCTCTCTCGTGTTGTTTTGCTGAAGTTTCCACTCCAGCTTCCTCCTGTACTTCTCCTTGGCCTCCCTGATTTTTATTCTCAGGTCCTTCTGTGTAGCTCGCACCTCCTGCCTGTCGCCCGCTTTGAATGCCTTCTTTTTTCTATTTAAAATGGCTTTAATGTCCTTAGTCACCCATGGCTTGTTGTTGGGGTAACAATTCACTGTCCTAACTGGAACAACACTGTCCACACAGAAGTTTATGTATCCAGTGATGCACTCTGTGATTCCATCAATGTCCTGGCTGTGGGGTTCACAGTGCCTGCCAGTCAGTCACTTCAAAGCAGTCCTGAAGTGTTGCAGCCTCCTCATTCCAAAATCAATCCCTCCTCCACATAAAGTCAAAAGTTCTAAATGTGAGTCATTAAATGAGAGGTTCCAGCAGAAAAGTCCAAACATCTGAAGAGAAGCTGAGAAGCCTGAGATACAGGGGCTGCAAGCTGAGCTTCAACTGTTCCTGTTTAGACAATAAGAACAGATCATCATCTTCATCACCCTCAATAAGAACAGATCATCATCTTCATCACCCTGAATAAGAACAGATCATCATCTTCATCACCTCATCACCTCTCACCAACCTCCCTTCATCTGCTTGGAGCCGCAGCCAGTCGGTGCCAGATTGTTCATATGGTGGCATATTAGTCATTCATTTATTGCCACATGTTTTCATTGAATGTTACATGTATTGATTTAATTTCTGCATTGTGGGTCAAATAAAGGTTTCCTCCATTTTAATTCATATTGATTCAGTTCACGCTGTGTTTATGTCTCCTTGTAGCTGACAGCAGCAACAACAGGGCTCAGTCTGTTTAACCACTGGATGTAGTGAAGTTTGTAGTTATCCAGAGAAGGACTGTGTACTTTATGATTTGTATCTTAAGAGGAGATTTGCATATTAGGGATGAAATAAATACAGCATGAAATATAAATAAATAAATTGCAAATGTCCCTTTCGGGGCTCCATGCAGGGAGGCCAGGTCCACTCTACTTGGAGGAAGTAAAACGCCTCATTTCATCAAGATGGAGACACTGAAAGAACACAACCAGCAGCTGTGACACATCAGCTTTTCCTCTTAATCTACTCAGTTCATGGATGTTCTGACACACGTCCTGCCTCGTGCTTCAACAGGAAGACTCATCAAGTTGATAGCAGCTTCAGAATAAGTGTGTATAAGTATTAAAACACTAAACTGTGACTTCAGTGAGTCTCCTTTATTTGAACTGATTCATAAAATGATCATAAACACATGACAAATGAAATCCATTCAAACTCTGAAGTTCACCTCATCATATCCCAGTGGCAGACAGAGCAGGCCCCCTGAGTGACAGCAAAGCAGTGAGCCCCCTGCTGGTGATCAGCTGCATGTACCAGAAGCAGACAGAGATTTCTGATATGATGTTAAAGGTGTCACAGAGGAGGATCCGACTGTCTGCAGCACTCTGTGACCCATGTCCACTCTGTGTGTCCTCCAGACAGTCTTAAGATTAAGATTAAGAAACCTTTATTAGTCCCACAATGGGGAAATTGCATTTTTGCAACAGCAGATACAGACAGCAAAGGATAAGTTAAGAAAAGATATATATGATAAAATAAACTACCAATAAAATATAGAATAGAATCATCAACAGTTTACATATGAACAGTTGTTGCACAGGTGAGTGGAGGGAGAAGTGGTCTGTAAGAAAACTGTACATAGTGCATCAGAAACTAAATAAATAATGTGTTGTACACTGTGGTGTGTGAATATTGCTCCTATCAGAAGTGGTTATTATACAGTCTGACACCAGCAGAGGTTGTGTGTAATGACGCGGCTCACCAGCAGAGGGCGTGTGACGGAGCAACAAGCAGAAACTACAGAGGAGAAGAGACACAACAAAGATCAGAACAGACACACTCAGCTCTTCTCTCTGAGACCATGATGATACCGTCACATATCATCACTGCACATGTTTTTGGCTGCACGTCTGGAAATGAGAGGAGACAGAACATTATCATACATGTTGCATAAGTAAAGTCACATGACATGCACCACTGTAAATAAAGGAAATCACATATTTTTAAGACACTTAGAGCACAGAGCCCAAGAAATAATATAATCTAAAGCTCACAAGACACAAGACGAACAGAACAGAACACAACAAATACTTTATTTATCCCAAACTGGGAATTGTTTTCTATTGCAGCAGCAATGTGCAGGGTCAGTATCATCCTATCTGCTGGTAAAAGTCTTTCTCCCCGTCGGGGAATCGAACCCCGGTCTTCCACGTGACAGGCGGAGATACTATCCACTATACTAACGAGGAATGCTGACAACCACCATCTGTCATACCAGCAGCCACCTGGTGCGGTCATGTGTCAGCTGGGGTGTGACGGAGTGGCTACGTCAGTAACTGTGGGCAGACTGCAGGTGTGTGTGCACCCAGACACACACAGGTCCCAGCTGAGAGCAGCCGGACCTTCCTGTCCTCCTGTCCATCGCTGTCCAAGGTCTGACGTCACTTTGTCCCAGAGTCCGGCTGTTGCAGCAGCATCAGACCCTGATGATGGTGCAGACAGACTTCTATCAGAGCTGCTCGCTGCTTCTCTCGCTGAGCAGGTTGAATAAAGTCCATCACTGTTCTGTTTGTGTCACAGCTGTTATCATGTAAACAGACACAGACAGAGCAACAACAGGGAGGCTGCTGTAAAAATCAGCTTCATGTTTCCAGTGTGAGGGCGCCCCCTGCTGGAGACACACTGCATCAGAAACATCACTGACTGCAGCTTTATGTTCTTCATAAAGAAGGTGTTCCACAGCAGGTTATTGATCACATCCAGGTTTGATTGATTAAAACAGACATGGCTGATGTTAGCATTGCTTGTGTCAGTTAAATCACTTTCACCCAGTTCCAGGCAGATTTCTTTATTGTGCAGCTCATTTGAGATTTCTTCTGCTGCATCAGTTGTTGCCATTGAGGTTGATCTTTTCAGTCTAAATCCATGTTGGCTTTCATTTAATAACTGATGTTCTTCAATAAATGTTTCTAAGCGATCATTAAACAGTGTTTCAAGGACTGAGGCTGGTCTGCAGTGTGTGAAGTTGTTAGGAATAAAACCCAAAATATCAGCTGTTAATCACTCAAGTGCTTTTATTCCTGCAGGAAGGAGCAGCCACACACACAGACAGTAGCCTCTGTAGGAGTGCTCAAGGTCTTTTCAGAGCAGCTCCCTTCTTATACCCTCTGTTATCTGACAGACACAGCTTCTCAGAACACACACATCTTAGAATAGGCACAAGCATAATCATATATGACAGTAACATATCATGTATGAGATCATAGGAGTAACACCACATATATTTCCATAGTAAGACATATGGACAGACTGTCTCCACAAAGTCCAGCAGGCCACAGGTTAGGTTGTTTCCAGAATTCTTCCAACAGATCCTTAGATACTGACCTTTAAATCTTCTGCCTGACTTTGTATCAATGTGACATCATCATCTTATTTTCTTTCAGGGCTTCTTGGTACTTTTTAAGTCTTCTTGGTGTATTGAAATATTCTCAATGTGCAGTTACATCACTGAAGTGAATTGTTGATCTTTGTTGTTAACAGGAACATGAGAATCTGAAGCAGTCTGTCCTGTTTTTATCTGATGTCTTGATGTGTGGCTCACCTGAACATCTGATGAGAGACTAAAACTATCAGGACGCTACCAAACCACCACAGACAGTCAGTCCTGCAGCAACAAGTGTTTGTCCTCACAAGTGTGGAACTGCAG
>NW_021144767.1:740684-795684 GCF_900634625.1 Parambassis ranga
AATAACAACAATAATATAACTATACATCTCAAGGTTCCATTTTGGGCAGAATAATGCCCTGACATTTGGACAACAACCCATTAAAAGCACATGTACACACATCCCGTGGATCAGGCTGGAAACGGCCAGGATGCAGTGATGTCACGTTCATTTGGGATCTCCTAGTGGCAGCAGTGGTGACACCCATGTGACACATTTACAGGAAATTACTTTTAAGTGTGTCTCTTTGTGTCTGATTAAAATCTGTGTCTCTGGCCCTCCCTGTTATGTTTGTGATTAAAGAGGAGCCAAATGCAGCATAGTGCTAATCCAACAAAAGGAGAGCTTTATTTTAAAAGGTCAAAAACACCAAGTCAGGACTCGACTACATAAGAGGCTGGGAGCAAAACCTCAGAATGAATTCCAAAGGAAAAACCCAAAGTACAATGAAACCAAGGAAAAACACTAACCAAACCAAAATAAATCCAAAGAGAGGAACAGGAGGACGAACTGACAGGGAGGACATGACGGCAGGCAAACACAAGACACAGGTACAAAGAACAATGATCCAAAGAGGACAAAGGGAGCACAGGACTTAAGAAGAGGAGGGAAACCGAGATACAGGTGGAAAAAATTAGGGAGGAGCAGGTAATCACAGAGGCGGGAAACAGAAGGAAGGTAAGGAAGAGACACATACAAAAGAGGTCAGGCAGGAAGGATAGTAATACAATCAGGAAATAAGAATAACAAAAGGCAGGCAAGAAAAACCACAAACAGAGAACAGAAGTGACATCCACAACAGTCCCAGGTTAAAAGCTGTGATGAAGCACTAATATGTCCCAAACACAGCAGAACTTCATGGAATTTATGGCATTTATTTGTCAAGGACAGCAGACTGTCTCTTATCACTATTATGCAATTTGCCCATTGTGGGACTAATAAAGGTTTCTTAATATTAATAACCACTGATATGAAAAATATGTTGATGCTGTACATAAAGGCCTCCAATGAAAATATGATGGTATGTGAAGCAGCTTTGAAGGAGTCAGATTCTCTTAAATTAAGCCCTTTTTGTCAGCACAACAATGTCATTATCATCTTTTTCTAACCTGATAGCAAACAGTTGTTATTTACACAGCCAGCTGTTTTGGAACATCATTCATTTGGAGCTGTGTCTCTGTCCACCTGGTGAACGTAAGCCCAATATTCACTCTCCTTTGGCTCTATGTTTTTTTTTGGTTTCTACATCTGCCTCTCTAGCTGCCAAATGTTCCATATGTTCACCCGGCAGTTGCCAATGCTGTCTGTCAGCTCCTGCTGTTCTGCTGAGTAGGTAAAGGAGGGAGTTTAGAGCCAAGTCTCTGAAAGCAGCCGCCTCCTGTGGTTCAACATAACACGGTGAAATCAGCAAGAGTAAATCAAAACTGTAAGTCGTACACTGTTATTTTAAAAAATGTCTACCACAGCTGCTTGATGTGCGCGACCATTAGGTAAAAAATAAACTTAGCCTGTCAAACTCTGAAAATTGTTTCATGATGTTCAATCAGATAACTGATCCGCACATAAATAGTAGTGTTTTAATGGTACACTCCTATATAAACAGAACAAAACAGATGATATACATTTACAGCCAGGTACTGTGACAGTATTGTTACATCACTTTATACATTTATTCATTCATTCATTCATTCATTCTTCATATTATTACAAGATTTACAGAAATCATGAATCACGAGGGATGGTGTAGTCAGCCATGTTGGGAAGACCAGAAAGCACCAGCAGCTCAGACCGCTCCGGCCGACGTCCATGTCACAGGCCTGAGACCACTCATTCGTCTCACTGTCATAGTACTCAACATTAGAGGTGGTGTTGAAGCCATTGAAGCCCCCGACAACAAAGAGCCGGTCCTCAACTACTTCGATGCCAAAGTTGTGGCGGGGGGTCATCATGGAGGACACGTTGCGCCAGGTGTTGGTTTGAGGGTTGTAGACCTCAGCAGTCTGCAGATAGCCTGTTACATTGAGGCCACCAACCTTTGGAGTCAAAGATGAGAAGATGCATCACTTATCAATTCAATTGTCACATAAAAACTAGCTGCTTTAAAGCGCTGATGAAAGCTGGTCACACATTTCTTTCATGCACTTACTGCATAAACATGGTTGTTGATGCAATGACTCCTACTCCACTGCGCCGGCTGCTCATGGGAGAGATCCGGGTCCACTGGTTGGTCTCTGGGTTGTAGCACTCTGCTGTTTGCAGGAACTCATTCCCGTCATATCCACCACATATGTAGATCTGAATACAAAAAGGGGGGGTGGACAATAAGAAATTGTCTTTTTTGTTGGCTCAAACTGGCAGCAGTGTTTTGTAAACAGATCTTTCTGTTCTCTGGTATGTTCCATTGTGTTCCACCCACCCTGCCGTTGAGTGCTGTGCAGCTGGCGTTGCTCCTCTGCTCATGCATGGGTGCAGTTTGAAGCCACTGGTTGGTTTCTGGCTGGTAGAACTCAGCACTGCTGAGATGTGTGTGCCTATCATAGCCTCCCATGGCGTAGATGCACCCGTTCAACACAGTCACGCTCACATCACCGCGGCGATAGTGCATCGGTGCCACCTCTTGCCACGTCCGTGTGCTCAGGTCAAACCTGCGCACACTATTGGTGGCTTTGAACACCTGGTCAAAGCCACCAACACAGTAGACATACCCACCGAGGTAGGCTGCACCATGACAGGCACGAGAGGCTCAGAAAGGTTTGTTATGTTCATCCAGTGATTTGCACGGACGTCAAATGCCTCGATTACATTAGTTAGATCCAAGCTGCTGTTCAACCTCCAATGGCCAATAGGATGGCAGAAGGCAGACGAGGCCGACCGAGGATTCTGTCTTTGCATTCGATGACCTCAGAGGCCATGGCCTGGCACCTCAAGTTGTCCGTCACCAGCTTATTGGACAGCACATGACTCTGTATGTACTCTGTAGGCATCATGCTCAGCCTGACCTACAACAATACAGAGAAGAAAGAGGATATAACTTAACAGTCTGTGTCAGAATAAATAAAAAATACATAAACAACCATGGTTCCTATAAAGAACATCACAATAAATACAACAAGTAAAACAATCAAAATAATGGTCAGTTATTTGAAATGCTATTAGCACCTGAACAAAGGAGGTCTTCATTCTCTTGTTCTACATCGTGGCAGTCAGGTCAGATGGACTGAGCCCTCTTTGAAGTCTTATCTTTAATATATTTTTTTAATTCCTCTCATTACTCTCCTCCTTTCATCTGTCATCATTATCAGCTTATTGATTGTCTGAGTTGCATTAACCTGCACACAAAGCTTATGCAAACAGCCGCATTACATGTATATGCTCCTTATTAGTTTATGTACTTGTACTAATAATAATAAATGATTATAAATGCTTGTGCCAGCGCCCAGCTTTAACAGGAGGGTTTAGTAACTTTGGTTGGTTGTCCTTATATTTTCATTTCTTGCTCTTTCATGGGTAGGTTGTAGGGGTGGGACGGTTAAGAAAAAAATTCCAAACCTTCGGTACATGTGTTTCGGTTCGGGGCGCGTGTTCTGTTTGGTTCTGGACATGCGCATCAAGTAATGCAGGGAGGTGTGTTTTACTAGGGATGTCCCCGATCAGGTTTTTTTGGCCCTCGAGTCCAAGTCTGAGTCATTTGATTTGAGTATCTGATCCTCAATGCACTCACAGCCGGTCATCTCTCTGTAGCTTCACGCAGCAGGTTCAGCTGCAGGCAGAGCAGAGAGACCCACAGCACTCTGGGTCTGACCGTGTGCAAAGCTGGGAAGGTCCCATGCTCACAGAGCGGGATGTAAATAGCATATTTCAATAGCAAAAATAAAATAAACACGGACATCAGTAACTTTAGCTTAACCTAGCGTAGTCATAGAGTTCAGATCTATCCTACTAGCATGTAATGAGCAATGGGTGCATGCGTCTATGAGGGCCGTACAAGACATAATGCAGTCTGACACTCTCACACACACATATTCTCACTCTCACACACATATATTCTCCCTCTCACACACACATATTCTCACTCTCACACACATATATTCTCACTCTCACTCACATATATTCTTCTCTCACATGCATATAGTATTCTCTCTCACATGCATATATTCTTCTCTCACTCACATATATTCTCATCTCACATACATATATGTTCTCAACTCTCACTCACATATATTCTTCTCTCATGCACATATATTCTTCTCTCACGCACATATATTCTTCTCTCATGCTCTCACGCACATATATTCTTCTCTCACTCACATATATTCTTCTCTCACGCACATATATTCTTCCTCTCACACACATTTATTCTTCTCTCACACATGTATTCTTCTCTCACACACATATATTCTTCTCTCACACACATATAGTCTTCTCTCAAAACAGGAAGTCCCTCCCTAAGCAGGAAGTCATTCACAAACCAGGAAGTATAAAAAAACAGTATGCTTAGGGTGTCCTTTCATGCTATCAGCAGAAACTCAAATATCATCCTGCTTTGTTTCCAAGTGGACTTTTTTATTATTGGAGTAAGTAGCAATGAAAATGACATTATATATTTTGTTAATAATGTCTTAGAATGTATTGAACAAATACAAATTGCATCTACAGAGCCTTTTGTTCAGGAAAGACTGCACAGGGATCTCCATGATCACACTCAGACCTTATCTGGATTTTTGTCCATATCAAGATTTGTTGAAGATGTAAGAAACAGAGAAGTAGTCAATACATTACAATTCTTGCATAGATGTCTTCATTTTTTGCTGACTACTTATGAAACCAGACAAAGAACCAGGTTGGAGAACAGCTATGAATTATTGCCACCATCTATCAGGACTGGATATCAAGGCAGACCTCAATACAGTATTTCGGCTGAGCAAATCTCCCATTTAATGTCCCTTGGAATGAACTGGCAAAACATTGCAACATGCGTAGGGGTAAGCAGCCGGACTCTCTACAGACATAGACAGCTGCTTGGCATTCCACCAATGTCATATACAACGCTGTCAAATGAAAACCTGAACAGAGTAGTTGGTGAAATTCTTCAGCATACCACAAATGCAGGTGAACGATATGTGCATGGGAGCTTGAGGTCACGTGGGATACATATTCAAAGGTGGCGGGTCCGCCAAAGTCTGCAGGAAATTGACCCCATTGGACGGTCCTTCAGAAGGGCGACATGCAATACGTCGACGGATTTACAGTGTTTCATCTCCCAATCAATTATGGTGAGCAAATTCATAAAAGAATAAATTTGAATTAACATAACATGTATTCACTATTTTAAACCTGCAGCTAATTATCATGTAGTAGTATTGTAGTATAATGTAGTGTTTGGCATTGTATTACAAGTATTCATAGTTTACAACCGATTTCAACTTCTCTTGTAGGCACATAGATGGCAACCACAAACTTGTCAGATGGAGGATGGTGTTGCAATATTTACTTACTTTTAACCTCAGTAAATTCAGTTTGGTCCAATACTGTCTGAAACTACACAACAACTACAGCTAGAGAGATATGATGGCACCTAATTATGGAAACCAAAGAACAGAAGAATGTAAAGTACAAACTTAACCGGTACTAACATTTTGAAGTGCAGGCCTGTCCACTTTAAACTATGCCAAAGCCATGGGTGTTACCCAATGCAAAGTCCATATTTTCCTGAAAGTCATCATAGGATGTGGCAGTGGCAACTTCAAACAGTTGATGCAGGTATTTGCAATGGGAAGTTTAGAGGGGTTTCCTCATCATGCTCTTGGTGAAGAAATTCAATTGAAGGCTGCGGAGAGAAGCCATTGGTGAAACAGCACTGGCTCCAGTGGCAAAGGCAAGAATTGTCCTCCAGCTTCTGTGTTCCTTCTTGATCTGACAAAAAAGTATTACATCAGAAAATACAACAAAAACAATGACATATGGTGAATTATTACCAAGTGAAAAAACAGCTCTAGCAGCACTTAAGTCACCTAACCTTCTGCATCTGCAAGGTAGTCTCTCCAAAAAGGAACGACCATTTCTTCAGCTTGCCTTCTATTGCTGCCAAACAGGAGATAGACGTATGGTAAAAGGCTGTCAATGAGGTCAGCTGTGAGGGTTGTGGGAGACCAACATAGAAGGGGCCGAAAGCTCTCCGGGTGGGTTTGAATTTGTCCAGCACCCCAAGGCTTCCCAGTCCATCCCGAAATCTGTAAAATATAATCACTAGTAACTGCATTGTCAAGTTTCCCAGCAAAAACAGCAGTTGTCAACTAGCTTCCTCATTCTTCTCTCCCTCACTCCTCAAAGAAGGTCAGCAACAAAACCTCCCTAAATTGCAGTCATACAGTTAAAGGTTAATTAGAAAGGGTTTCACAAAAAAAGATAAAAATGTACCTCTCAAAAGGACCACGGACTCTGTGTATCACTTGAAACATTAGGATGTCTTCTGCAAGCAGATAGTTGTCTTCCAAACTCCGCAACTGTCTCAAGCACCCGCATTGGCCAAATACTCCTCAGTGGTGCTGTTGTTGCTAGGAGGTCTTCAAAAGTTTCACACTCCATGAACCTTTCAAGACACACATGCATACAAAAAATTGTTGTATAAAATAGGCACACATATTATACAGCACACATAAAACTAAAAGTGAGATACCCTTTTAATTTTTTCATGCAGGTCACTATCAGCAACATCTTCCAAAACTGGTTTAGCCATTTCCGGGCCCTCAACAAGGCAAGAGAAGAGAGTTGGGGAAGAAAAAGTGCAGGAGGACCGCCGTGAACAAGGCTTACAGCAATGGCCCTGCCTGCAACTAAGTACCTGTCCTCCCTCATGGCTAGAGAAAAGAAATTACACATAAGTAATAGTGTATTCAAGCATTCAATGACAAAAAACCTATTTCATAGTACCAAAATGTAAGCACAAATTGTGGTTATTATGTGAATCTCATCAATGATATGCTACAATCTATACATACCGTTACTGTCAAAAGCCAAGTTCATTTTCCCTTCTTCTCCCTCAAACATTTGAGACTTGGACAAAGCATTCATTAGAAGTCTTAGAAATTCTCTCCTTGGTCCACCTAAGTCCACAGCCTCTTCTGCTACTCCCATGTCATGAGAAAATCTGACAGAAATGGTGTGACATGGATTGTATGTCCCTCGTTTAAAACCTCTAATAGCTCCATCCAGCACTGATGACCGGTTAATGTTAAACTTGCATTTCTTCTGATGGTTAATTTGAGTTGCAAGGTCTTGCAAAATATCTCTCACTGGCACAGAACATCCTGTGGTCCTTCTGAAATAAACAAGAATAAATACATAGAGTTTGTTATTTGAGGTGCTTGCAGTCTTTTTAATACAGTGTGACAGTATCACTCAGCTGCCTCTGCACACAATAGGTTCAAAATAATACAAGAGGGGGTACATTTAATGGGGCCCTGACACAGTAAGATAAACAGTCAATAATGGAGTATATATTTTTCAATGAATAAATTAAATTCATACAAATTAAAAATCTATTTTGTAATCATATATTCATAGCTCATTCAATCAGAATTCTGACTTTAAATTCTGACAATTTAGACAATTTTCTTTCCCCAAAATCCTTAATCTAAACTCAGATTTCTGATTTTTGAGATTTATCCTGCTCCTGCAAAGTCTGAGGGAGAAATCCAATAAATATGCTGTTTAAAGTTCAACAAATGAGGCACATAAATAGGACTCCTGCTCTACTGAATCACCTCCATCTCTACCACTTCTTCAGCCTGTCTCCTCTGACTGGATGCAGAAAAGAGGAGATAACTGATTTGTGGATTCCTGGCGTTGAAGAAGGATTGATACACTAGGGAATTCTGATTATCAGAGGCAGCACCATGGAGGTGGTCACGCTGCAGAGGGCTTCTCTCTTCAGCGTCATGGTAAAGATGATATGAAATATGATTGAGCAGCTGGAGCAACAACAGTGAGAGGTAGAGTCCTATGGTGCATCTGGCTCGGTGGTTGCTGGACTTCAACATTGTGTTCACGCTGAGTGCAGCCCGATACACACACACATAGCAGTAGCAGATGGCCAGCATGCAAAGACACATTATTACAGACAGGGGTCCAAACAGCAGCAGGTCCTCCTTTGTGGCGAGTGGGAGGCGGCCTCACACACGAGACACTGGTTGCAGCCAAGTCACACTGATGCTCATGTAGATGTTGTGAGCGTGGACCAATCTGAGGTAGTGAATGGTAACGGGTACCGTAGCAACGGCACCGGCTGCCAGATAAACTCCTGAAATTCAGGAAAGAAATGATGAGGCAGGGCGACAGCGTGTCAGTTCACAGTGCGTTCTCTGCAGTCATTATTTGGACATTTCCTTCAGAAAATACTTATAACAATAACTCTTATTGTTCAGACTCATTATGTCCAATGTATGTGCAATATTGAATGTCCGTTCAACATGAATCAATCATAATCAACATCAATACATTTCAGTCCATCTCAAAATAAAATACATTTCCCAAAAATGTCTTTTCTTACTCTTTATACTCAAAATGGATGGGACTATTGATAATATTATGCCTATTCAAAATGTTTTTACAACTTCTACTAACAGTCTTTAATATAAACTGTCCTTCGATGAGCATAACTCAGTCACTGTCATCACCATACTGCAGACCCATCAAACCAAGGTTAACAACTCTTTAACTTAACTCTGTCTTACTCATATTCAATCCTAAACATTTTATTCACAACTCATTTGGCGAAACAACTCATAACCAAGTGGGAGCAAACTTATACGGAGCTCACTTGCACACACTGCGCGGAGGGATATGTGTGTGCCAAGCTAACAAAGTATCTCAGGCTCAGCCTGCTCGTCACGGAGCACAGCAACTAATTAAACCCATGTTTCTACAGAGCTATTTGGCCAACATAACTCACTCAAATCTTAAACACATTTTCACATCGTGTTATCCTTATTCTGTTCATTTTACACATCACTAACCTGAAATTCAGGAAAGAATGATGAGGCAGGACGACAGCGCGTCAGTTCACAGTGCGCCCTCTGCAGTAATGAGGAAATCCACCTGTAGCGCAGAGAAACCCAGCCCTCGACGCTGCCCCCTGCTGTTCTGGAGTGGTTATTACAGACCCATTTTTTTTAAAGGAAAAGCCTTACAAAACACACACTTTACGTTTCTCAAGTATATACCTATTCCAAAACAAACAATACATTACAACGGTTATTCCCAAAACACAAATGTGACACTTTTGTGGCCGTCACAAATGCCATGGCAGATAAAATCACAGTCATTACTTTTTGTAGGACCGTGTAAGGGCCAGTGTACAAGCCTGCAGAACTGACCCTGGATACATGCTTGTACATAAGTCTGCACTATATGCTTGAAAGGGAGTGGAAGGAAGTAGAACTGATCTGACTCCAGCCGTCTCCATCATTCATAGAACATAACCTGTAGCTGCTTCCGTCATACTGTAAGCACATACATAACAACAGCACAGGATGAATCTATGCATAGAAACAGAGAATCACACAATATACTATAATCATCCATAATTTAATATAACTGATTATTAGTATTAACCCTTTGACTCCACATACAGACACACAGACTCTTCCTGGTGCTTCTCACCATCAGGACTTTAAAGTTGCCATAACCTCTCAGACTGTTAGACTTCTCTCTCAGAGTGAAGAGTTTCTGGATGGTACCAGGTAAGAAGTTATTATATGCTTAAACAGGATCTGTGCTGTGCAGAATGTAGCAAGAAGGACCTAATACTGACCCCTGGTGGACAGCACAAGCAATGCTAAGACACCTAGAAAGCAAACTGCCATCTGCACATATTGTACTCTATCAGTTAAATCACTTTGACCCAGTTCCAGGCAGATTTCTTTATTGTGCAGCTCATTTGAGATTTCTTCTGCTGCATCAGTTATTGCCATTGAGGTTGATCTTTTCAGTCTAAATCCATGTTGGCTTTCATTTAATAACTGATGTTCTTCAATAAATGTTTCTAAGCGAATCATTAAACAGTGTTTCAAGGACTTTAGAGAAGTGAGGCAGCAGTGAGGCTGGTCTGTAGTGTGTGAAGTTGTTAGGAATAAAACCCAAAAATATCAGCTGTTCATCACTCAAGTGCTTTTATTCCTGCAGGAAGGAGCAGGTCCTGTTTTTATCTGATGTCTTGATGTGTGGCTCACCTGAACATCTGATAAGAGACTAAAACTATCAGGAGGACGCTGCCAAACCACCACAGACAGTCAGTCCTGCAACAACAAGTGTTTGTCCTCACAAGTGTGTGAACTGCAGGAGAAGCACGCTCGTGATAAGCACTGCAAAACATGCCCCATGATCTGCATGAGCCTCTGACTTCTGTGACCGGGCCAGTGGTTTGCACTTTTGTCCACTAGGTGGAGCCACATGCTCAGACAGGCTCAGGTCTGCCTCCTTTCCCATCCACACAGCATGCTTTAAAAAACATATGTATGTGTATAAATATGTATGAGTAGTAGTTTATAACACAACATGTGTGGGTGTGTGATGACCAGTTTCAGTCTGGTTAGTAAAAAGTCATTAATAAGTCCAATTAGTCCAAACCCTCATCTCTCCTGTTCTCCAGCCTTCCTCACCACCACACACACACCAGTGTTAATTTTGGCAGCAATTTCTGATTTAGTTTTATTTTAGTCTTGTGACTAAAATGTCATTTGATTTTAGTCACGTTTTAGTCATCAACATTTTTAACTTTTAGTCTAGTTTTAGTCGACTAAATATCAAAGAATTTTAGTCGACTAAATCTGCCGTGGATTTAACTAAAATTTTAACTAAAATTCTGATATATATTTTTTCATGAAATAATTAAGGTTTGAAGTGCAATAAAAACAGGCACAGCTTTAACTTTGTTATTTGAAACAAACACCTCTTTATTTAATTGCTATTACCTTTTCACAAGGAACCAGTGAACAGTGAGCTGCTCTCCCTGAATACACTGTTCAGTCATGACCTTCTTCATGAATACTCCATAACTACAGCAAAACACTTAGAACTTAACAACTTAGAAACAGTCACATGCTGTAAAAACCATCAGCAGCGGTGTCTTCATTTATAGATTTTGTCATGTGTATCTTTGAACGGAAGTTAAGATGACTCGTCTGCAAATGTCGCTTCAGGTTTGTTGTGTTTTATACCGCTGATAGTCGCTCCACACGGTTTGCAAAACCGTCTTGTTTGTCTTGACATCAAACGTGTCCGTGTGTCTGTCTTCTCCTGTGTTGTGTTACCAATGCATGAGTACGCCTTCTTCCAGCATCGCGGGGGTAACGTCCTCACACAGAGAGATCACTTCTGATTGCTCTCTGCCGCCGTCTCCCTGATTCGTCCCTCCCTTCCACAAACAAAATTTGCTCTGATTGGATCTCGTCTCCATCAATAATTTCATCTCGTTTTTATTCGTTGACGAAAGTGTCAAACAGTTCGTCCTTCGTTTTTGGCACCGTGCCGTTAGTTTTATTTAGTTATCGTCTCATTTTTATCAGCAAAAAAAAGGTCGGTAACGAAAACTATGACGAAAAATGATTCGTCAACAAAACACTGACACACACACAACAAACTGTGGTGACAGGATGATACCAGATATCATGGCACTATTCTTCATAAGAATTCTTTTCTTTTCTATTAGCAGTGATCAGTCTCATCTGAAGCTGTGGTTACAAACCACAGCACTCAGCAGTCTTATCTGAGGGCAGCAGGGGCTGATGGGAGTTTTGAGCAGCTCGTCCTCGTTTGGCCTCAGCTGCATCAGAGCGTCACTTCTCTGTGAGTTCACCAGAGGAAACATGCTTCTCCTGCCGGCTGCTGCTCTCTGCTGGCTGTGTTCAGGTGAGTGTTTCCAGCCAATCAGGCGCCGACGAGCCGCACCTGTAACAAACACTGACCTCCACCTGTCTCTGCAGCGCTGGTTTCCATGGCAGCAGATCTGACCCAGGACGATGCCTCGCTGACCAGGAGAGTCGGTGGACATGTGTCCTTCAGCTGTGGAGGGCTTCAACAGTGTAGTGACAGCTTTGTATTCTGGTACCAGAAGAAAGACCAGGACACATTCAGACTGATTCTCTATATTGATAATGATAATGGTGACATCTATGGAGGTTACAGTCATCCTCAGAAAGATGATTTCTCAGCTGTACAAACACAGAAGGGCTGGAGCTGGAGCTCAAGGCAGTTAAAGAGGATCATTCAGCCACCTACTGCTCCTGTTGGTGGAGTGGAAGGTCCCACAGTGAGAGATTATGGGAGCAGCCTGAACAAAAACCAGCAGAGAACAGAAAACCACATCAGCTTCATGTTTCACCTCCATCTCAGACTCAAACACTCAAAGAGCTCTGAAGCATCGAAAGCTGCACAAATGCATGTTTGATCCCAACAAAGGAAGGAATGAGTCCATGTGACCAGAGGGGGCGCTGACTGGGAGTCTTCCAGTCGGAGCTTCACATGTTAACAGAGGACGTTTAGAACCAGCAGGAAAAAGCTATGATGAGGACGCTGTGGTGCTTTTTACAAACATGGAGATTTTCAGTGTCTCTGTTTTACACAGACGTTCCTGCAACATGGAACTCTGACAGAATCCTGCCTCCTGATTGGATGCTTCACTCAGCAGGTTTTTGTATGAGCCTGTTTCACTGTGTGAGGATCTTTGGTCCTGGAACTAAACTGATAGTAACAGGTAAGAACTAACATTTGTTTTTACTGTTGGAATGTTGAAGCTGTTTAAAGTCACTTTCTTCATGGACTGTTTCTACTGAATCAAAATTATACAATATATAAAATACATATTTTGGTTTTAAAGTAAATGATGGTAAATAGACATCAATATGTAATAATTATAATATATAATAACTCATCATAATGTGTTAAATGTGATCTGGTAAATATTTTATCTAGCATGTCCATCAATAATATTTCATGAACAGAAATGTATAATATTTGACATATCCACACATACTGCCCGTGTCTGTTAAATCAATATTTTTGTTATCATGACTATTATAGTAAAATATTGAGACATAACTTCAAATATGTAATATGAGGACTTGAATCATATTTCATACATAAATCTGACCAATTAAAACAGATTAAAACAGAAGTGATTAAATAACATGAATTATATGTGACAGATTCATTATAAAGCAGTTTGGTTATTTGTTACATGTGTGTAAACTTTATATATAACCTCATATTATAACAGTGGATTTTTCATAATAACCAGTTGTAGGTCAGCTACAGTTTATAGTTAAATGTCAGAAGCTCTGTCATAAATTGATGTTTTATTTGCTTTTAGCTTCCTTAAAGTTCAGAATGTTTTATGTGCTTGTTCTTATATTTAGTCATCAGATGCGTCATGTGACATGTCCTCCAACATTCCAAGACGTGCATGTTAGGTTCATTGTCTTTGTCTTTCTGTGGCAGCCCTGTGATAGACTGGCCACCCATCAAGGCCTGTCTCCCACTGACAACTACTATAGACTCCAGCCAGAGGTGAGAACCATTTTGAAACCAAACATGTGGCAAATGTTTTTAGTCAAAATAACGATTTAACTGTTCACAATCAGAACCCGTACAGGTGAGAAGCCTTTATCTAGCACAATATGAGGGAACTGTTTCAGTTATTTTTAAAATTGAATGCTATTTGTCACATGAAGGATGCATAGATAAGAAGCCATGTTTGCCAAAGAGGAAAATGTTCTGAAACATCTGTGTGGAAAAGTTCTCAAGTTTTGCTTGAGTCAATGATGTTATATCCAAATGTTTCTGAAACGGGTGAAAGGACAAAGCGACTAAACTGGACAGAGTAGCAAAGTTCAGTCTGCACACAGCTGACAAGAGAAAAACACTCTACAAGCGATCTCAGGAACAGGTGCAGTTTTGTGAGGAGTGTGAAAAGCGATGTCTGCAACCTAAGATGAGGTGGGAGATTGCTATGCATAAACGGGGATCTGCTCGTGCAGTTGATGGCTGTATGCACAGTTTTTGAACAAAATGTACTAATGACGTATTCCCTTAAAGCTTAATGAATTATTTTCAGGGTGTCTTCTATGTAATAAATATAAAAAGTTACAATGCTATGCGTATCCATAACGTTTTAATTAGGGATGTCCCGATCAGGTTTTTTTGCCTCATTTTGAGTATCTGCCCATACCGAGTGTGTGTGTGTGTGTCCAGAGTGCCACGCTAGGAGATTGCACACACGCAGCAGCACATCAAGGTCTCGAACCACGATCTCTCGAGCCAAAAGCAGCTGTCATACCCCTACACTACAGGACACAGAGCCACCCTGCACAGAAGGAATTCACTTTGAGAGTCCTAATAAATATATTCGAGTCCTGATCGGGAGGTAATGTCCGATTCCGATCGAGTCTGAAATCACGTAATCGGTCTCACACTGTGCTGAGGCTTGCTTCGGTCACGTGACTAGTGACGTTTGAACCACTTCAGTGACGTTTGAAGCAGTTGAGTGCTTCGAACGGCATACGAGTCATGTGATTGGTTCGGGTTGTGAATCGCTTGGTGGGATCGGGTGTGTTCAGGGATATGACTATATATCAATATATAGTAATAGATCAATCAGTTAGATAGTGAAATATATTAGCTACATTGATACATACATCGCAATTTGTCATTGTGTACATGTTAGTAGAAGAAAAGTTATTGATCACGTTTCTCTGGCATGTGTGTGTGTGGAGGACCTCTTGCTGATTCGCGTATCATAAGTTTTGAACCCGGAACCTCTCGCACCCAAACCGACGATGATTCCCCTACACCAGCATCCAGCTTTGTTCTCCGCCGCAAATGCTTTAATTGTGTTAAACATTTTAATCGGATTAATCATGATGATCACTTCAAATGTAACTTTGTATACAAATTTTGTGCAGTAAAAGTGAAAGTTTAATGTATTTTATTGTGTC
This sequence comes from Parambassis ranga, assembly GCF_900634625.1. Taxonomy (NCBI): domain Eukaryota; kingdom Metazoa; phylum Chordata; class Actinopteri; family Ambassidae; genus Parambassis; species Parambassis ranga. The sequence continues at coordinate 755,654 of NW_021144767.1, forward strand.
AGCCTGAAACCATTCAACCATGTAGTGTAGTCAAACGAGACTGTGCGGCGATTCAAATCCCAAACAATCCATGAACCAATAACACGCACCACAGTTCATTTTATCCACCACTAGATGTCCTACTGGAGCACTGTGTCAATGAAGCCTCGAGTAATGAACCTTTTTCTTGAATCTTGTGTCGAAGCTTCAACACAGAACACTGTGCAGTAACACAGCTCCCCATCAGCTTCAAGTAATGTTCTCACTCTGAGCAGCAGCCAGGTTCAAAGTCTTTAATGCAGCCATAAAATGGTGGAAACCTGTGCAGTAACATGTTATCATCCATCACTGATTAACAAGCAGAGATCCAATGCAGCTGTAGAGATTGAGTTATGATGCACAGATGGTGTTCAGGAATCATAAGAACACTTCTAACAGCATTCTGAGGCCGTCTCTTAAAATGAAGTGTTTCCAGAAACCTGCCTTCATATTGTATAACTGAGAATACCTCATCTGCTCACTTCTTTCATCCACCCACAATCAATCTGCTCAGATTATTCATTTTCAGGATCTGGACCACTGTGCTGGCAGAACAACCAAAGCATTGATGTGTCTGATCGTATCAAATAATAATTTTCTGCAAATTTGTAAATCTGTTCTTTGCTTCTGTCACAGTCTCTCTGTGGGTTGTGATCTAACTACACAAAGTCCTCACACAGTTTATTCATAGTAACAGTCAGATAAGAACATCAAATGTTACATTTATAGCGAGTGTAAATGATGTTTGGAGCTGATGGATTTGTTTTCACTGAAACACACTTTATTAAGAAGGTGTGTTTCTCCTTCCTTACGGTCAGATCAAGGTCTGGAACTGTAACTGATAAGAACTCTGTGCTGGTTCAGTCTGTGAATGTTTGACCTGAGCTCTTTGTTCCAAAGGTCAGAACACTGTCATCATGTTTCCTTAAAGAAGCCTTGAGTGTGACGATGAATCCAGAGAGCTGAGCCTTTCTGTGCATCAACAGAGCGTTGAAAAGCTGCTGCTCTGAGTTCCATGTTTGTTCTTTCTCTGCTGTTTTCCTGCTGATGGACGTCACCTTCACTCCTCGGCTTCATCCAGATTCTTTTCTCCATCAGGAGGTAACAAACAGCAGTTTATTGATGAGTGTTGTTGTGTTACTGTGACTTCAAGTGTTTGCTTGTTGTGCTTCATTTGGAAGATTTACTGTATCTGTTCGTCTCGTGCCGATCATCTGATTGTTAGAGAGCTTTGTGTCATTCTAACAGACAGTGTGATTCAGCTAGTGAGAGGCGTTCACTGTCCTGTTGTGGAGGACTGCTGGCTGCTTCATACAGTCATTAAACATGTTCCAGATGTTTGAAAATGTTCACAGTCAGCATGAAACAGAAAGTCTGTCATCAAACTGCTCTTTGTAGAACAATGCAGCATCTGTTAACACTGTGTCTGCATCATGTGTTCAGTCAGACACTTTTGACTTTTTACATTCTCACTGTGTCACTCATTCATGTTAAACTGTAGATGGAGCTTTTACTGAGCAGCAGCCAGGTTCAAAGTCTTTAATGCAGCCATAAAATGGTGGAAACCTGTGCAGTAACATGTTATCATCCATCACTGATTAACAAGCAGAGATCCAATGCAGCTGTAGAGATTGAGTTATGATGCACAGATGGTGTTCAGGAATCATAAGAACACTTCTAACAGCATTATGAGGCCGTCTCTTAAAATGAAGTGTTTCCAGAAGTGATGAGCTGAAAACTCTCAGCTGTTTTTAAAGCTTGGAGAAAGATGGAGGTCCTGCTTATAAACAGTCCAAAAGCACTTTTTGTGAATCCTACAAAAACATAGTTTTATAGATAAGTTACAATCCAATGTTTCAGTCATCATATGAAATCCTTAATGTAAAATGCTTCTTCACTGTTTATCATGACGTTATTTCTAGACTCTCTGTACTCTGACCCATGTTTACTTTGTCTCCATCTGCTGGTAGAATCCAGAGTGACAGTGGTATTCAGTGGTGTAAGTGTTGGGGGGAGTGTTGTGTTTGTATGAAGGTGTGTGCTAGCAGGTCCCAGGTGTCTTTTTAGTCATTTCATTTTAGTCTTTTAGTCTTTAAAAACGTGAGGTCAGTCCTGATCCGGTCCTTTTGGGATGATTAAACATTCCAGTCATTAAGTCACAGCATCTGCTCACGTAAACAGCTGCAGCCATTTGCTGAAATCATTTCAGTTATTTTTTGTACACACAGCACCCCATGTTGACAGGAAACATTTCTGCAGATGAAAAAACAAAAAGTGAAATATGATTCTGATGGTTCTAACCTTCAGTCCAGCTGTGTCTGTGGACATGATGAGGAAAGACACACACCTGTCTGTATAAGACCTTACAGCTCACAGTGCATGTTAGAGCACATGTGACCCGCTGACAGTGAGTACAGTCTTCTCTCTGTACACCACACTCTCTGTTATGATTGTCTTCACACCTCAGTGCGAGTATTTGGGTTTTTACTGACCTGACCTTTGACCTCTCTGACCTCACAAAGAGGGCAGAGTCCAAAGGTCAGCACCAGTTCCTCTTGAACACACCATAAACCAGCTGATAGACTGATGATCTTTATTCTTTGATTGATCCCAAACTGGGAAATTTTTTAATCTGAGCCAACAGTCTGTTTAAACCTGTTCAGAGTTTCTAGGAAGTCATGTGACCACAGAGGCTCCTCCTATGATGAAGTATAAACACCCTGAACACTGACTGCTCTCTGCTTCGTCACAGAAACCAACAACACAGGTAAGACTCACTCACTGTGAAGGAATAATGAGAAAATGCTTCCAACATGTTGAGTGCAGAGTTTTAATGTGGACATTAGCTGGATAGATCAGTAGGAATCAATGGCTTTTATGTTATCATGTTCTATTATGAAGGTGACATCATAAGGTCACAGGTAAAGTATAAAAATGTAGATGTTTCTTTGACAGCCACTTTAGCTTCAAGATGGGAATGGTGGCCCTGTGGCCATCTCTCCCCAGATGAAAGCTCTGAGTGTTACCAGAATGTTTTTAGCATGGCCACTCTCTTCCGTGTAGTCTAATGTGCTTTATTTCATCTTTGAACAGCACATATATGCTCTGGTATGCAGAACTTATAAATAACCATGGTGGGCCGCCATGGACAGAAATGCCAGGGCCACATTTTAGTCCCAGGTCAGCCCTGATAAAGAGAATGTAGTTTGGTTGTAACAGGATCAACTCATTGTAAACTGGTGTTTAGAATTTCAATACATCACCCTTATCAATGTGCAGCTGTGAGGAGGTTGTAGCCTACTGAGATGTGAGTGGAGCTGGATGCTCACAAAGAGGAGAACCATGCTGCTTCTGCTCTGCTCCATCCTGTGCTGATCTGCAGTTCATTGATTGCTGAGCTCCATCTAGTGGACAGACAGTAGAAGTGAATCAGGAAATGTCTTTCAGACACTTGTTGGACCGGTTTCACCGTCACTGACGTGTTCAGACTGTGAGGCTGTGAGGAAGTGACGGCGTCCTCAGATCAGATTGTGTCAGACAGCAGGACTGAGGAGGACCAGGAGCAGCTTCTTCTCCACACAGGAAGCTGGAAAGTGTCTGTAAGTCCATCTGAACTGATCCAGCAGGTGAGAGTCCTTCCAGAGAAATCTCTCCATGTCTGATCACACTGTGCTGCATCACTGACTGATGGTACAGTACAGATGTTTCTGCTGCTGATTGGCTGCTTTCTCTTTGCTCTTTGATGACTTTTATAGCAGATGAGCAGCTGTTTCAGAACAAGTTGTTACTTGTAGTGTTTTTCTGTTCCAGTCACAGCAGACTGTAGAACACAGCTCTCAGGTCACATGATCAGTGAGGAATGCAGGGAGTGTCAGAACCGGTCTGACAGCTTTCTGAGTTTTTGTGTTCACTGAGCTGTGTGGAGTTACTGTAATTCAATTCATGTCAGACAGACAAACAACAAGTGTCTCTGTTGATCGTTCTCTCTGTAAAGTTCAGCAGCTTCATTTGCTCTGAAACTCAGATCGACTCGTTCAAAGCTTCAAGCGGAGAAAAGGTCGCTTTATTCTGACTTTATCAGATCAGTCTGTTTCAGGTTTGACGCGCCTGTGCTGCGTTTTATTTTTCATGAATTCATATCGATGATTGAAACTCATCAGAAGAAACATTTTCTCTTCAAGGGTTCATAAATATGTGAATCTAATATTTGCCATGAGGAGAAGTGTGTCAGTCCTCAGAGCTCAGACAGTAGCTGCTCATGTGTTTGTCCTTTCTATAGAAAACAGTCCACAGACTGTTACAGAGGAAGGTCTCAGTGCTTCACTCAGTCTGTTCACACTGTGACAGAAACACACATGAACACATGTTCATTTATTCACATGTTCACACATGGAGAGAAGTGACAGAATTCTGAAGCAAACACTGAATGTGTGTGTGCACTGTTCCACTTACAGCATGTGACATCAATAATAACAGCATCAGAGATGTTGTGTGTTTACAGACTCACCAAAATAAAAGCCTGAGAACCAAACCTGGTCTGAGGCTCTGATGCTAAGCTAACAGCATGATTAGCCTGTTAGCATCTACATGAAGGATCAATACCAACATGCTGACTGTGTGTTTCTGTGTCATGTTGCTGTGTTTGTGTGAAGGTGTGAGCTCTGCTATGAGTCAGTGTGAGGACAGAGAGGAGGGAGTCCCTCCCTCTAAAAGCCCTCTGTGTGGGGACCATGAGAGCCGGACCAAAGCTCAGAGGTAAGAGGACCGTCTCTGACTGTCCATGACTCTTCTCCATGTCAGAGCTCACACTCACATTATTCACACATCTGTGTGTTCAAGAACAAAGCAGCAGCACACTGCACACTCTGCTGGACCTGGACCTGGACCTGGACCTGGACCTGGGCCTGGACCTGGGCCTGGACCTGGACCTGGACCTGGACCTGCCAGCTGTGTGTCCATGAAGAGTGATTGGTCAAAGGATCGGCCCCCTGATTTCAAAGATGTTGATCCATCTGAGGGTCAAAGGTCAGAGTTAATGTCACAGCTGCAGTTTGTTTCCATCATTATTAAACATTTAAAGTGTAACATGATGTTCAGCATCATTTTTCCAGAAGAAGCTCAGAGTCAGTGTTTGTGATTCTATCAGGATCCAGGATGTGAGAGCAGACTCTGCTGGACCTGGACCCAGCTGTGTGTCCATGAAAAGTGATTGGTCGATGGGTAAGCCCATTGATTTCAAAGCTGATCAGCCATCTGATGATCAAAGGTAAGAATCACTCTGGAAGTGTCTCCATGCTGTGATGAGCTCTGCTGGACTCTTGGGGTTGTATGTGTCTGTTTGCTCTGCAGGTGGTTGATGGTTTGGAGCATCTGTAGCACAGAGTAATGCATATTTACAGTGCTGCTTCAAAGTGTATGAATCATTTAAAATCTTCTATATGTCTGCATAAACATGACTTAAACATCTGCCTCACTGTACTAGAAAGGCAGCCCACTGAAACAAAGTATGGAAAGACATTTCAGTAATAAAACATTTAAATAAATGATAGATTCATACACTGTGTGTAAATATTATTGTGCTGCCCCCTATAGTCAGCCAAAATTCTATGTTTGAGTTGAGATTGTCCTACGAGGCTTCCGTAGTAGCATAATGGTTCCAGAGCCAAGTGGAAAGTTTCTGCTGTGTTTTTTCATCCTGCTACATGTTTTTTAGTCGTCTGAGAATATCTGTCTGTAAGTATTATGTTCCATAAGCCCTTACCTTACGTCATGCGCTCATAGGAGGCACTTTAAGATATTTAAGTTTAAGAAAACGGGTTAAAAGTGTGACGCTAATAGCGCTAGCGACCTTATGGGTTTTCAATGCAAATTAGCATTGTGCTAATCGCTAGCGGTTTATGCATTTTTCTGTTGTCTAGCTCAGCTATGTTTTGTCGGCCTGCAGAATTCAGCATTGATCGTGTTTCGGGTCATATTTATGCAGAAATATAGAAAGTTTGACCAACTTCCCAAAACGACTGTAGCTGTCAGCCTATATGTAGCTAGGAGCTAGTCTCCTCCTCCTCAGATTCCCAGGGTCCTGGTTTGGATTTTTGCACGTACCTCACACTGCTGATTATTCTGACTTGAACACAGCCTGTGCAGAACTTTAAGGTGGCTTCTGTTCTTCGGTGTTTTTGGTTGAATTTGGTCAAATTGTGATCAAATAAATTGTGTGATAACAGTTTTTCAGTCTCTTGTAGTGGCCATCATGGACACTGATCCAGCTCTGTGTCCATGAAAAGTGAACATTTCAAAAATGTTGATACCACTTTAAGTCCTGTTTCTGTAACTTAGCAGAGTTCTTCAATGATCATGTGGGTCTGCTTGGCTCTGTAAAAGACCCATAAGCAGGTCTGTGTTTGTAGATGTATAATAGAAAGTATCAGTATGTATTTATGTTGTCATGTTATCATCTCATGGTGGTTTCTGAAGGCTTTAAGTAAAGGAAATAACAAAGGTCTGCAGTGTGAGGATATAGACTCTATATCCTCACACTGCAACATTGTCTGACTGCGATTCATTACAAACCCATCCTGCTGCACATCGTTTAATGTTAAAGAAAGAGAAACATGATGATTTAACTGAACTCTTACAGCTGTGCTGGCAGCCATTAAAGCAGAATATGTGAAGAAGAACAAATTACAAACCTGCTGGATGCAGCTGAACAGTGTGGAGTCAGGATAGTTTTCATTTTTAATACACACATTTTGTGTATTAATTAATTTTCTTCACCAGTCCATTGACTGTTGCACTTTGTATTTATTTCAGTCTGAGGTTTCAGTTCCTTTAATCTGAAATAAAGGCCTTCAATGTATTTGCCTGGGACTACTTTTATTCATGGTAACAGAGCTAGCTGTGCCCCAGGTAAACATTTCCTGCATTGAAAACTGACAATAGATATTACTGAAACATATTGTGGACATAGGGGAAGCTAATAAGACACAAGCTAGACATCAGTTCAGACCTTTGACTTGGAGGAAATGTGAACAGCTGGACCTCAGGGACTTTAATTGAACCCCCCTGGTCTAAATCAATGTGAACATATGATGACAGTGGAAGTGGAATGGAACTCTTAAAGCTGTGCTTCAGTCATTAAAGCAGCAGCAACAGGTTCAACATGAGCTGGATGTGTGGAGTTGGGATAGTTTTCATTTTTAATACAACAATGCTTGTTTGTCACCAGTCTGTTGACTGTTGTGTGTCTGTTTAAAGTGAAAACACATCAAAACACTTAGTGAAGTGATTGTGTTGTTAAATGCTGATGTTTCTGTCACAGACTGCAGCAACCCAGTGTTCAGACTCCTGCTCAGGACGCCATATTTATGGTGAGTACAAACAGCTTCTAACTACAACACAACAGTCCTGGTGCTCTACAGAGACCCAGAGCCTGACCCCTGAGCAAGCATTCACAGAGACAGAACTGTGGTAGTAATACTTATAACTACAGCAGCTGTGCATACACAACACTTCATATCTAATGTTGTAGATTCAAGTAATACATGTATGAACATAAGCTGTAATATCATGAAACACTAAACTGTTATTCTGCTCCTCAAAGTCTGAGAGTTTATACTCTGTTGTTCTGTTCCAGCTGCTGGAGGAGAACATTGTCAGGTTTGTGAAGGACGAGCTGAAGAAGATCCAGAAGCTCCTGAGTCCAGATTACCCAGAATGCTCAGAGAGTCAGAGGGAGGATGAGGAGGATGAAGAGCAGAGGAGCAGCAGAGAGTCATTAGTTAAGATCACAGTGCACTTCCTGAGGAGGATGAAGCAGGAGGAGCTGGCTGAGTGTCTGCAGAGCAGTAAGAGGATTTGAAGAGCTTTAACATGATGGAGGAAATGAAGTTTACATTTACACACTCTGCTGTTAATATGATGCAGACATCTGTGAACTCTTCTGACTGAAAACACAAACTGTTTGTCTACAACTGATGAACAGATTTCATGGAGACAGAAAATATTTATTTGACACATTTATTGTAGCGTTCACTTATTAATGACATTTATTGTTTGTTCAGGAACTCGTGCTGCAGAGTGTGGACGTAAACTCAAGTCTAACCTGAGGAAGAAGTTCCAGTGTGTGTTTGAGGGGATCGCTAAAGCAGGAGAGCCGACCCTTCTGAACCAGATCTACACAGAGCTCTACATCACAGAGGGAGGGACTGCAGCGGTCAATGAGGAACATGAGGTCAGACAGATTGAAGCAGCATCCAGGAAAGCACACAGACCAGAAACAAGCATCAGACCAGAAGGCATCTTTAAAGGCTCACCTGGAAGACAGGAACCAATCAGAACAGTGATGACAAAGGGAGTGGCTGGCATCGGGAAAACAGTCCTAACACAGAAGTTCACTCTGGACTGGGCTGAAGACAAAGCCAACCAGGACATCCAGTTCACATTTCCATTCACTTTCAGAGAGCTGAATGTGCTGAGAGAGAGAAAGTTCAGCTTGGTGGAACTTGTTCATCACTTCTTCACTGAAACCAAAGAGGCAGGAATCTGCAGCTTTCAGCACCTCCAGGTGGTCTTCATCTTTGATGGTCTGGATGAGTGTCGACTTCCTCTGGACTTCCACAACAATGAGACCCTGACTGATGTCACAAAGTCCACCTCAGTGGATGTGCTGCTGACAAACCTCATCAGGGGGAAGCTGCTTCCCTCTGCTCGCCTCTGGATAACCACACGACCTGCAGCAGCCAATCAGATCCCTCCTGACTGTGTGGACGTGGTGACAGAGGTCAGAGGGTTCACCGACCCACAGAAGGAGGAGTACTTCAGGAAGAGGTTCAGAGAGGAGGAGCAGGCCAGCAGGATCATCTCCCACATCAAGACATCACGAAGCCTCCACATCATGTGCCACATCCCAGTCTTCTGCTGGATCACTGCTACAGTTCTGGAGGACATGTTGGAAACCAGAGAGGGAGGACAGCTGCCCAAGACCCTGACTGAGATGTACATCCACTTCCTGGTAGTTCAGACCAAATTGAAGGAGGTCAAGTATGATGGAGGAGCCCAGACAGATCCACAGTGGAACAAAAACAACAGGGAGATGATCCAGTCTCTGGGAAAACTGGCTTTTGAACAGCTGCAGAAAGGAAAACTGATCTTCTATGAGTCAGACCTGACAGAGTGTGGCATCGATATCAGAGCAGCCTCAGTGTACTCAGGAGTGTTCACACAGGTCTTTAAAGAGGAGAGAGGCCTGTACCAGGACAAGGTGTTCTGCTTCATCCATCTGAGTGTTCAGGAGTTTCTGGCTGCTCTTCATGTCCATCTGACCTTCATCAGCTCTGCTGTCAACCTGCTGGAACAACAACTAACAACATCTGTGCAGTCTGAAGGCTTTAGAGACAAACCTAAACTAAAACACCTCCACCAGAGTGCTGTGGACAAGTCCTTACAGAGTCCAAGTGGGCACCTGGACTTGTTCCTCCGCTTCCTCCTGGGCCTTTCACTGGAGACCAATCAGACTCTTCTACAGGGCCTGCTGACACAGACAGGAAGTAGCTCACAGACCAATCAGAAAACAGTCCAGTACATCAAGGAGAAGATCAGTGAGAATGTGTCTGCAGAGAGAAGCATCAATCTGTTCCACTGTCTGAATGAACTGAATGATCGTTCTCTAGTGGAGGAGATCCAACAGGCCCTGAGATCAGGACGTCTCTCCACAGAAAAACTGTCTCCTGCTCAGTGGTCAGCTCTGGTCTTCATCTTACTGTCATCAGAAGAAGGTCTGGAGGTGTTTGACCTGAAGAAATACTCTGCTTCAGAGGAGGCTCTTCTGAGGCTGCTGCCAGTGGTCAAAGCCTCCAACAAAGTTCTGTAGGTGGATTTATGAACCATTTCAAACATGGTTGATTTTTATATGAACAACAAAACATTGACTTTGTGTTCAATCTTTTTTTTTCTCAGACTGAGCAGCTGTAACCTCTCAGAGAGAAGCTGTGAAGCTCTGTCCTCAGTCCTCAGCTCCCAGTCCTCTAGTCTGAGAGAGCTGGATCTGGATAATAACGACCTGCAGGATTCAGGAGTGAAGCAGCTGTCTCGTGGACTGGAGACTCCAGACTGCAGACTGGAGACTCTCAGGTCAGGATCCAGCTTGTTGATCATCAGTTAAATTCTGCTTCATGTTCATGTTGAAGATCTGTTGGATTTTTCTTCTTCTTGAGTTCATGACATGTTTTGTTCCTCCAGTCTGTCAGGTTGTCTGATCACACAGGAGGGCTGTGCTTCTCTGGCCTCGGCTCTGACCTCCAACCCCTCCTATCTGAGAGAGCTGGACCTGAGCTACAATCATCCAGGAGACTCAGGAGTGAAGCTGCTGTCTGCTTTACTCAACAGTCCAGATTGTAGTCTGAAGACTCTCAGGTACACAGAGACCACAGAGCATGAGTCCTCCTCAGTCTGTCAGTTTAGCTCATATATCCACAGCTGTTGATGGATGGACTGAAACTGCAGAGAAGAAATAATCACTGATCCCTGATGTTCATCTTCCTCCATCATTAAGTGTCCATCATGTTAACTTCACTTTTCTTTATACACGTTCTTCATGTCAAAATACATACAGACTGATTTTCAGTCACACTTAGTGCAGATCAAATACAAAATGATGCCCTACTTATTAATGTCCTCAGCTGTAAGAACCACTGAATTATTTCCACAAACAAATGTTCCTGAAACAATCCATATGTGAAGCTTCAGAGGAGACAACAACACAATGGTAGAAGGAGGAGTTCCTTCAGTCAGAGACAGAGAGCAGGGAGACACTACAATATTATCACTGTAAAAACTACACACAGACATGAGTGAATGTATTTATTTGAAGTGTGTCAGAAACTCTTCCATCCATGACACATGTGAACCAGGCTTGTGTTTGCATATAGAGTGAAAGGAACAAACAGTCAGAGACAGTGTGGCTTGTTTGCTGCTTTGGATAAATGCACAATGCTGAGATCAAACCTACACTGTTGCTGCATGAAGAGGATTTTACAGTAAAGCACTGACAGAGAGCAATATTTCACAGAATGGAGGACATGAATAAACACAGAGCAGATCAGGAGAGACTCTTCTGGAGTCGACACACATGAGTTTCAGTCTGTTTGTGTGTCTCTGACAAACTGAGGAACTCTGCTTCATGTTGATCAGCAGTTTGGACTCATGTTGGTTAGAAAATCATTCTGACTGTGTTTCTTCCTGCAGGGTGGAGCATGGTGGAGAGCAGAGGTTAAAACCTGGGCCGAGGAAGTGTAAGTTTGACTCAGTCTTTCCTCATGTTATTGTGCATGAGTCAGTGTTCTATCAGTCCATCAGAGCTGTTGTAGCGCAGCCTCGGCGGTTGGATTTCTTTGGTGTTTACTGGAGTTTATTACTCCCCAGCAGGAGTTTTAGGTTCCAGCTTTGTCATTGGTTTTCCTTTTTTCTCTTGTTAGGGAGCTTTAGTGTGTTGTAGTGTCTCTGTGTTTGTTTGGGCACTGCTCAGCTCTGAGTTCATGAACTGCAGCCTAACACTGAAACCAGCCTGTGTAGCTGCCGATCTGAGAGTGGGGACGAGTGGGGAGGTGCAGACATGCTGTGTGTGGGTTTCCCCTCAGCCTGGGACATAACAGAGACAACCAAAGCAGACAAAAGACAAAATCCAATAAGAGACCACAAAGGGTTGAAAAGGTCCAAACACAGGAAGAAACAGCTCCACAGTCCAAAAGCAGGCAGGACTCAGACACAAAGAATCTCATCCAAAGGGTCAGACTGGACTGATGGACTGAAGAGTGAAGGCACTGAGACACTGAGCTGTGAGCAGCATTATTAGGGTTAGGGTTAGGGCGAGAAACGCCACTGTTTAAGAAAACGAGTTACCACCAAAATAAGTTTCACACGGGGTCTCTGTTTAAAGCTTTTAATCAATTAGTAACAAAACACGTTATCCGCCATGTTTCCCTGCACCGCTTCTTCCCTTTTTTCCCAATCTGCTACAAACGCCCTGATTTTCAGCACAATGCAGCATTTCCATTCAACCAATCACGGGGCAGCTTTCCAACTGTCATGGCGGCGCCCTGTCAGTAGATAGAAAGTATGTCCAGCCGTCTTTTAAATGAGTGTTTTAGCTATGTGACATGAATAACTTTGACAGTATCCATGAGGCAGTCCTCTTTCCTTCCATGGGAAAAAAGCGGAAGCCTTCCATACAGAATCCCGAAACTCAGCTGGAGGGAAAATACCGGCCACTTCCTGTTCACATACTAAAGAGAAAAACTTTTGTCATGCGGATCAACTGACAGCCGGCGAAATAATATTATTAGAAATACATATATAAATACATAAAATGAGTTTTGTGATGAAATGGATTTATAGCTTTTTGGGTGTTTAATAAATGTTTAAAATCAAAATATAGATCAGATTTTTTGATGTTATTACAAACTCATGATGATATATTACAGTTTGAAACATAAACTAGAAGTTTCATATAAACCCTTTTTGGAAAGAAAACACTTTTTTCTGGATTTATAGCGTTTTGGAAGCAATCTCTTCGTTTGTTAGGCGGGACAGCCGAAACCAGTTAAACAAGCTTTTACTGACAGCTCTGAACAGACCACATTAACTTATCATTCATTTTAGTGCAGCCGCCACAACTTCCATTTCACAAACCATTGTTTAATCTTCAGTTATTATATTTCCTTTTATTTTGCTTTGTGCTTTGGTTTCATTCTGTAACACTGGACTTATTTTTATGAAGGTTTGAACTCTGACAGTGTTTGAACAGGAGAGAAAGGAGTATAAAGTGTGTAGTGAGGGGTTCACAGCCTTAAAGCATCTAGAATAACTGTAACTGGGCTCTCAGCTGCAGTAAAGGGGGCAGGTCTGGCTCCAACACAGGTTTCAATGTGCAAGATGTCTTGCCCTCACATTCTTCTTCCATTTCCACTTGTCCTGAAACTTCGGCCTTCGCTGTCAACCTTCCTTTTCTTACTCACACTTGCCATTTTAGAAATGGGCAATAAAAAAACACAGATCACTGGCAAACAGGGTGGTGAGAGTTTGACCATGTTTGCTGCCATCTTGTGGTGAAATGTTAAATATATATAAATAATAATCATTTTTAAACGTGTGATTTCATCCTGTGGACAACAGTACTGGTGGCATATTATGACATGATTGATTTTATGACAGAGGCTTCGGCCCAGTGAACATATGAACTGGACTTTTGGTCTGTTCTACAGGAAAAACCCTCAATGATAATGCACCAACAATCCCAACCAAAGAAAGGAACATAAGGACAGAAGAACCAAACAGGAAAGAAAATAAAAATAACTATTGTATATATAACCTAGAAAATTTCACAAGACATTTTGAGTGGGCCAATGCGCGCTCACCCACACTCTGCTGCCGGTCCGCCCCATTATATACCACCAAACCTCATTCCTGATCACCGGCAGATGTGAAAGATGCCACTGATGACATTTCATGCTTTTACAGTGTTTCTGGTTTTATATAAGGTTTAATAGGCCCCAAGCTTCTCCATTCATTCTGAATGGAGGGATCCTAAAGATGTGGATGTGACTTTGGCTGCTATTTTATGAAGTTTGGTAAAAGACATGAACATGAGGACTCAGTATGATAAAGTCCAACTCCTTATGAGCAGTTTGCAGTTGAAATGAATATTCTGTGTAGAGGCATGCCAGACTGATAGGCTTCCAAAGTTAGCTGGGTTTTGTCAGGGATCTCACCAGTTTCCATTATTTCCTATGAGGGGGGTTAGGTCAGCTTAAGTGGCTTGCCTGTCAAAACAAAAAGTGGCACAGACATGGGGACTCAATATGTCAGAGGTCTAATGTTTATCTACATTTTACATTTTGAATGAAGGTTCTGTGTGAAAGCATGCCCAAACGCCATGCCTTCAAAGTTTTGACAGTAATTTGATGCCTGTGGGGAGGGTCGATCGCAGTTTTTCTGGATTTTTTCAAACACCGTTTATCCGATCGACACCAAACCTCAGAGGGTAGTAGTCCTGACCGAGCCGGTCGATTTGATGTATAATTTGTAGGGGTGGCTAGCGCTAGTTAGCTGTGTAATGAATTACAGGCTTTTATTTTGAAAATCAGTGTGTGTCTGTGTAAGTGTGTGTGTGTGTGTGTGTGTGTGGGGGGGGGGTGGGTTGGGGACACTCCCTAATGCATGTTAAAACATGTTTAAGTGTTTTATTTTGAAAATCTACACGTCAGCCATATCCTGTTATTGTGCAGGGTCTTTTATTTTGAAAATCCATGTTTGTGTGTCTGTGTGTTGGCAGGTGTGTATAGTGTGTGTCTGCATATTTCTGGGTGGCTTGTATGTAGTTTACCAGGCCTAGTAAGGTGTGTAATGATTTGGAGGCTTTTATTTTGAAAATCAGTGTGTGTGTGCATGTGTGTGTGTATGTTAGTGTAGTTGTGCATTTTCCTGTATGGTTGTGTGTGTGTGTTTGTGTGTGTGTGTGTGAGTGTAGTTGTGTATGTTCCTGTATGGTTGTGTGTGTGTGTGTCTGCCTCTGTATGGATTAATACAGTGAAGTTACATTGGTTTGAATGAACCCAATGCATTGTTAATGGGAGCGGCCATCTTTGATGATGTAATCAGAGAAGTCAGTTACAGCACCTGTGGAGGTTACCATGGAAACGGCTCCCTCAGTTTTCGGCTTCCTCCCTGGTATTGTGACTTTTGCCTTTTTTTCTCTCTCTCCCCGTCGTTCGCCCACTGGTTTTTTGCGATTTACGTGAAAACCGTACGTCGGAACGGAAAGAAAAGTCACAGCACAGGTGTCCCGGTACCGCCGGACGTCCTGTAAAAGTTTCAGGTCGCTCACATTAAAGCTGTGGGACTAGTTCCGCCGAAAATGTGTCCAGAAGAAGGAGAATAATACAGAAGCGGAATAAGTATTTACAATAGTAACAGTGGAACAATATCAGGATAGATCAGGAGGTCTGAGTCTGGTCTTTCAGTCCAGATCCTCCTCCAGACTCTGATGAAGGAGCTTTTGGATGATGCTCTTTATCCAATGATACAGTTGATGCTGCTGTTCTTCTCATGTTCTAAATGTGTCGTCTGTCTTTACTCACATTGCTGCAAATATCCAGTTTGTGTTTGAACACAAAGCTGATAGTTGTGTGTTTGTTCATTCAAACATTAGTGACAAAAAGTCTGATGATAAACTTTGTATGAATGAACAACACATCAGTCAGTAAAGACAGAATGAAGCCATCAGATGTGTCAGATGATAAACTGCAGCTGTGTCTTTTTCTCTCCATCAGATTTCTGTCAACTTGAAGTCGACACAAACTCAGTGCACACAAAGCTCAAACTGTCTGACAACAACAGGAAGGTGACACATGTGAGAGAGGAGCAGCCATATCCTGATCATCCAGACAGATTTGACTACTACTATCAGCTGCTGTGTAGAAATGTTCTGACTGGTCGCTGTTACTGGGAGGTCGAGTGGAGAGGAGAGGTTGAAATATCAGTGAGTTACAGAAGAATCAGAAGGAAAGGAGACAGTGCTGACTGCTGGTTTGGAAGAAACAATCAGTCCTGGAGTCTGATCTGCTCTGATCGTGGTTACTCTGTCCGTCACAATAACAAAGGAACATTCATCTCCTCCTCCTCTGGCTCTCACAGAGCAGCAGTGTATGTGGACTGTCCTGCTGGCACTCTGTCCTTCTACAGAGTCTCCTCTGACACACTGATCCACCTCCACACCTTCAGCACCACATTCACTCAGCCTCTACATGCTGGGTTCTTGTTGTTGTCTCCTGGTTCCTCAGTGAGTCTGTGCTGTGTGTAGAAGCAGAGTGTGTGGAAGTGACAGCAGCTTCAACTTTGTGCTTTAAATGTTGATGATGTTTCACTTTCATTTGAATCACTGACTGTGATTTCAGGTCAGAACATGTTTTTGTCTTAGAAGCAGTGAAATGAAGAATGTGAAGCTGAATTTATGATCATGAACTTTGACATGTCCTCACAAATGAAACCCTTACATTAAGAAATGCATGATTCCATGTTGTTATGGCTCTGATATTAAAATGTAGTATTATAATAGGAGTTAATGGACCTAAGTGGAAAACACCATTTAAAACTGCTGCAATACAAACACTAATAACTCCAACTCAATATTTTGGATCAACTTTGACATGACAGATATAAAATAATGCCTGAGCCTCCCAACTTGTACAATAACTTGTCTGTCCGTTCTTTCTCTGCTCGCTCTCTCTCTCCCTCTCTCTCTCTCTCCTCTCTCCCTCCCTCTCTCTCTCCCTCCCTCTCTCTCTCTCCCTCTCTCTCTCCTGTCTCTCCCTCCCTCTCTCTCTCTCCCTCCCCCCCCCTCTCCTCTGTCTCTCCCTCCCTCCCTTTCTCTCTCTCCCCCCCCTCTCTCTCTCTCTCTCTCTCCCCCCCTCCCTCCCTCCCTCTCTCCTCTGTCTCTCCCTCTCTCTCTCCTGTCTCTCCCTCCCTCTCTCTCTCTCCCTCCCCCCCTCTCTCCTCTGTCTCTCCCTCCCTCCCTTTCTCTCTCTCCCCCCCTCTCTCTCTCTCTCTCTCCCTCTCTCCCCCCCTCCCTCCCTCCCTTTCTCTCTCCTCTCCCTCCCTCTCTCCCTCTCTCTCTCTCTCTCTCTCTCTCTATATATATATATATATATATATATATACACTCAACAAAAATATAAACGCAACACTTTTGTTTTTGCTCCCATGTTTCATGAGATGGACTTGAAGATCTAAACTTCATTCCAGATACACAATATTACCATTCCTCTCAAACATTGTTCACAAATCTGTCTAAATGTGTGATAGTGAGCACTTCTGCTTTGCTGAGATAATCCATCCCACCTCACAGGTGTGCCACATCAAGATGCTGATCTGACATCATGATTAGTGCACAGGTGTACCTCAAACTGCCCACAATAAAAGGCCACCCTGAAATGTGCATTTTGTTTCTGCTTTATTGGCGGTCTGGGGACTCAGAACCAGTCAGTATCTGGTGTGACCACCATTTGCCTCATGCAGTGCAACACATCTTCTTCGCATAGAGTTTATCAGATTGTCTATTGTGGCCTGTGGAATGTTGGTCCACTCCTCTTCAATGGCTGTGCGAAGTTGCTGGATATTAGTGGGAACTGGTGCACGCTGTCGTATACGCCGGTCAAGCACATCCCAAACATGTTCAATGGGTGACATGTCCGGTGAGTATGCTGGCCATGCAAGAACTGGGACATTTTCAGCTTCCAAGAATTGTGTACAGATCCTTGCAACATGGGGCCGTGCATTATCTTGCTGAAACATGAGGTGATGCTCCAACGTGCTAGACGCCATCGAATGTGAGCTTCCCTGAGACGGTTTCTGACAGTTTGTGCAGAAATTGTTTGGTTATGCAAACCAATTGTTTCAGCAGCTGTCTGAGTGGCTGGTCTCAGACGATCTCAGAGGTGAACCTGCTGGATGCGGAGGTCCTGGGCTGGTGTGGTTACTCGTGGTCTGCGGTTGTGAGGCCGGTTGGATGTACTGCCATATTCTCTGAAACGCCTTTGGAGACGGCTTATGGTGGAGAAATGAACATTCAATGCACGAGCAACAGATCTGGTTGACATTCCTGCTGTCAGCATGCCAATTGCACGCTCCCTCAATGCTTGTGGCATCTGTGGCATTTTGCTGTGAGACAAAACTGCACATTTCAGGGTGGCCTTTTATTGTGGGCAGTTTGAGGTACACCTGTGCACTAATCATGATGTCAGATCAGCATCTTGATGTGGCACACCTGTGAGGTGGGATGGATTATCTCAGCAAAGCAGAAGTGCTCACTATCACACATTTAGACAGATTTGTGAACAATGTTTGAGAGGAATGGTAATATTGTGTATCTGGAATGAAGTTTAGATCTTCAAGTCCATCTCATGAAACATGGGAGCAAAAACAAAAGTGTTGCGTTTATATTTTTGTTGAGTGTATATATATATATATATATATAGAGGGAGCCAGCACTCGCGCTGGCTCCCTCTGGTGGACCATTTGTATATTACTACAGGTTTCATAGTTTTTTTTATGTTATTTATTTTATGTTTTTTTTCATACTTCTTGATACCACTTAGTATTTCGTGAGAATTACTTACTCTGATTACTCTTATTACTTACTCTATACTGGCCACTATTTACTTTGACAGCAAGGGAGAATATTTTTTCCAACTGACTAATAATTCAAAAGTAACATTTTCACAAAAATACTCTAGAAAGATAAATCACCTTTGAAATCAATCAAAAGACGATGTGGAAAAATTCTATATTTCTGCTGTAGACTGAACACAAGTTGAGTACCTTAGTCCTGACAAGTCTTTCCCAGTGTCCCTGCTGCTGTTTGACTAGTTTGAGAACGGGTTCGTTGGACTTCATTTCCCAGCAGCACTGTTCAGCAACAATATTCTGGTAAAGCTCCAGGTCGGCTCTGTACTGACGACCATTCACTCTGCCACTGCAGAACAAAAAGAGGGCATCAACACACTCCAAGTTTCCTCCATACCAACATTAATATTCTACATTGTTTCATGATCATCTCTCAAACTCTATAATCTTCCCCTATATCCCTCCTCATTCTTTGTCAGGGTGAACCAATAAACCACTATAATTCCTTGGAAGCTTCCCACAGGTGAGCAACCACAAGGAATCATGTATACTGACAGTCAAGAAATGCACCAACAACCAAGTTACATATTTGCTGCTGATAGAAGGTCTTAGGAATCAGATGGGCAAGCTTTATTCTACTGTTATGTAATGTATACAATGAAAATCTGACACAAATGAGGGCGGGTATATTGAGTCTGTGCAAACAAAGAAGTTTGTTCCCTGACATGAATGAATGTAACTGCAGCAGAGTAAAGATATCTTTGCTAAATTAGTATAATGTTAGGCCAATCAAATTTCATG
Source organism: Parambassis ranga (assembly GCF_900634625.1). Lineage (NCBI taxonomy): Eukaryota > Metazoa > Chordata > Actinopteri > Ambassidae > Parambassis > Parambassis ranga. Next base: position 774,647 of record NW_021144767.1, read on the forward strand.
ATAATGTAATCACAAATTAAATGTAGATTTCCTTTAAATCCAATTATGAGACAGCTGTATTATTCAGAAACGACAGAATACAGAACAATCACAGTAGCACCAAAGGAAAGTGACTGAATGAGATGCCCTTTACATTAAACTGTAACCCGGAACTGTGTGACACCATTTGTTTGTCTAATTTACAGACTGGCATGCCGAACATGTACCCACTACCACCAGTGTAAAATGCTCTGGACAGAAAGTTCCACTGAATGTTGGATGTGATGAAAGTGAGTGAGCAAACACTGGTGGTCTGGTCCTGACAGACCTGTAGATGACTCTGTCAGAGAAGAAATCACAGCGCTGACTTTCTGGGTTCACCAAGATCACTCTTGCAACTGCACAGTTGACCGTCTGATACCAACGTACATGGGGGTGGTAACAGAAATCCAACAACAAAACACTTAGAACAATGTAACTGTATTATTAAGACCACATATTGTACGACGTCTCGTGCCTTTTTGTTGAGTCGTCTCTTCTGTTAGAGCTGATGACCTGCTGTCTGTAGCTTTCATCTGCCCCTTCAGGTACACCTGTACACATGATTTATGGAGTGTCTCAGCTCATTCATAGTAGCCTATATAAAACATCTTTCTGTGTGCTAGTTTACACCATCTCTTGCCTCTTAGTGTCAATCTGCGATGTTTAGTAAACTGTGGATCTGTATAGAAGTTACAAAAATGCTTTTACCATTTCCAGAAGGGTTTAACCCTCTGGGCATCCTAGAGCCAAAACGTGTACATTTTGCTTTTTTTTGTATTTTGGTTCTCAATATCTCTGTCAGTTTAAAGGCTAAATGTACAAAACTTGGCCAGGGATATTTTTTTATGATTATTTACAAAAATCAATTGTCCCCATTTTCGCAAGTTGTACAAAATGGGAGATAAAAACTTTTGTTACGTTCAGCACCCTTAGGTACACGTTTGGCCAATTGACTCCCATTACATCAGCAAATCTTTGATATACTCTAATCCTGACATATTATTATGTTTTCCCAACATATCCCTTATAGTTTTGAACGTTTTCCTTTAAAAAAAAAAAAAAAAAAAACACATTTTAGGTGTTATGACACACAATGGGGGGGGGGGGGCACAGCTCCCTCACAGTTTTTATAAAGACCTAATTTTGCAAAATGCAAGGAAATAAAATAACTGAACTTCATAAAAATGGTTTTGGTGTGTTCAGCTTGATATAAAAGAGACAATAGAGAATCATATTGTGCATGTGAGTGTTTGTGTGAGTGTGTGTGTTAAATCAAAGTCTAAAACAATCAAGTTTGTTGATAAACAAGTGGTGTTAGTGTTGCTGAGAATATATTGTGTGTATGTGTGCGTGCACGTAAATTCAAATGATGAAAAGATAGATCATACAGAGGGTCCGTTCTCCTATTGGATGTGTGCACCATGTTTATGTAGGTGCATCTTTGAAGTCTAGAAGAACATGGTACAGTTTTATCTGGCCAGTCATGCCACCACGCGCAACCATGAAGAGGAGATTAAATTTTGAAGAGGCACTTGCTGCCATTTTGAGGTCCCCCAAGGCCACTGATGAAAACACATCATCCTCTGACAGCCAGGAAGTATCCACATAGGAATTTTCCATTGTCCAGAGGAGGACCTTGGCAGCACCACTGGGGAGGAAGAGGGAGAAGAAGAGCAAGAGGAGGAAGAGGAAGAGGAAGAAGAACAAGCAGAGGAAATGGATGACAGCAACTGGAGATTTCACTGGAGTTCCAAAAATGGTAAAGTGACAAGGGTGTAGATTTGCGTTTGACATTGGTGGGGGCCTAAGATTCCAATGAAATTTAACCCCTCCTGCATCCAATGAGAATCTGTTATTGTTCAGGAGGTGATCAAATTATTGGTGGGGACATGCCCCCTCCGTCCATGCTATTACACCCTTGCAAAGTGATGCTCCCACTAATGAACAAAGGTGTCTATTTGTCACATTTTGCTCTGAGATCAGGATGATCAGCAGCCTCTAGTGAGCAGCCTCAAATGAGGATCCCGTCAGCTCTCCCTCCTCCAGCGGCTCCCTGCTTCTAGCGGAGGCGAACCCTCGTCAGTGTGCACTATCAAGCAGCCGCCAGAGAAGTGCGTATTGGCATCCGGCTCGAAGGACCAATTTATGTTAGGAATAAAACAGATAGGAAATATCAGCTGTTCATCACTCAAGTGCTTTTATTCCTGCAGGAAGGAGCAGTCACACACACAGACAGCAGCCTCTGTAGGAGTGCTCAAGGTCTTTTCAGAGCAGCTCCCTTCTTATACCCTCTGTTATCTGACAGACACGACTTCTCAGAATACACACATCTTAGAATAGGCACAAGCACAATCATAAAACAGGATCACAGGACTATGATAGTAATGATTAATCACCATACACTATAATTAATTAATAGTAAAAAGCAAATTAAGGTAGAATTCTTCCAACAAGCACCTTTAACTTTTTGTTTTCCTGAGGACATGCATTCCAGTGTGGAGCTACTGTGCCAAATGTGGGGCCCATGTCTGCAAAATGCATCATGATGCACCACCGTGCTGCCGCAGAGGACTGCAAGAGGACAGCAAGAAGGTTCCTGGTTCCATTCTGACTGGGGTGGCGATTTTGTGTGGAATTTGCATGTTCTCCCTGTGCCTGCGTGGGTTCTCTCCGGGTACTCAGGCTTCCTCCACATTCTAAAGACAAGTTAGGTTAATTGGTCACTCTAAACTGCCTGTAGGTGTGAGTGTGAATGGTTGTTTGTCTGTGTTGCCCTGCGATGGACTGGTGACCTGTGCAGGGTGTACCCCGCCTCTCACCCGAAGTTAGCTGGGATAGGCTCCAGAACACCCCCCCCCACCATCACCCCCGGGTTAGAGGTTTAAACATGTAGCAACATTATCAGCATGAACATGTTAAGCTAGGAAGCTAACAACAAGCAGGAGGAGCAAACCGCGTCTTACCTCATAAGCTGATGAAGGAGGGTCTGACCGTCGTTCGTGCCACGCGGTTTTTATATCAGGTCCAAGGGTCCAATCAGATGTCCCCTTCAGTGACCGTGCACCTGGCTGTCATAGGACGGACTGTCTGTCAGTCAGTCAAATGTCAGCCATGTTGGTCAGTTTGTAACTGGTATCTTTATTGGTTAAGAAAAGGCCGGTCATTAGTCAAAATAATAAGTGTACTCAGTAACGAATTGTGATGTTAAAAATAGCGAAGTACATTATTTTGTTACATTTGTACTTAAGTACAAGTAAAAGTACTGGCTTAAAAATAAAGTACAAGTACCCAGAAAAACTACTTAATTACAGTAACTTGAGTATTTGTAATACTGTTACTGCCACCCTTGGATATATGCAGTGCTTCCCCTGGATATGTGCAGTCCACCCCTGGACACATGCAGTCCACCCCTGGATATATGCAGTCCAGTGCAATGAGGCATGCTCTGATCTGTACAATGGAGAAACCAAACAACTACTCCAAACACTGGCCTTCAATGTTTGTCAAAGTTTGTCTTCAAACAAGATGCTTATGTTTAAGGCAAAAGCTGTGACCTTGTTCAACATCCTGACACAGGATCATCACTTGATGGTGTCATAAACATTCCAATTTAAGACTAGTGGTTAAGGCCATAAAAACTCGTGGACAAGACATGTCTCTGGTTCTCTTCCAGGCAGGTTTACACATAGTCGAGGTTCCATGGTGTAATGGTTAGCACTCTGGACTCTGACTCCAGCGATCTGAGTTCAAATCTCAGTGGAACCTTTTGTTTGGACAGTAATCCTGGTGTCCTATCTACACAGATCAGTCTATGGAGAAGTCCACAGTCTGTGCATTGCTCCAGCTGTAGTCATTAAATGAAATAATGAAATAAATCAACCTTTTGATGATATTCTACTTTCAAGTGTTTATTTCTTTTAATTTTGATGGTTATAACGACAACCAATGAAAACCCACATTCAGTAGGTCAGGAAATGAGAATATGTGAAAAGGTTCAATATTGAAGACACCTGGATCCACTCTAACCAGATAATGAACTCAAAACACCTGCAAAGGCCTTTAAATGGTCTCAGTCTAGTTCTGTAGGCTGCACAACCACAGGAAGACTGCTGACTTGACAGTTGCCCAAAAGACGACCATTGACACCTTGCACAAGGAGGGCAAGACACAAAGAGGCTGGCTGTTCACAGAGCTCTGTCCAAGCACATTAACAGAGAGGGAAGGGGAGTACAAGCAAGAGGGAGTACAAAGTGTTCTGCCCAAACAGGGACTTGAACCCTGGACCCTCAGATTAAAAGTCTGATGCTTCCAATACTTCACTAGTACACTTCATGTAGTGCAGTGAGTCCTGATTGACTTGCAATTGACCCTTTGTACAAGGGGGATTAGCTCAAATGGTAGAGCGCTCGCTTAGCATAAGAAGGGGTCCGATTTTCTCGCTGTCGCACGCAAGGGAAAAAGTTGAGAAAAATGTGGAGCCCCGCTGTGCGCGGACAAACGTCTCGTGTAGCGGTATTGAGGCAATATTCCTGTTCATTATAAAGGAGTTTAAGTGAAATATGAAACAAATCATCTGCCATGGGCTGGACTCGAACCCGTAGTCTGTGCGACAATGTATAGAGTTGTTGGAGTGTTTAAATCCCACAACGTGCGTAAAATAATTAATGATTGATTTAGCTTAGTTTAGATATGTTTAAATATATTACAATATCAACAGATGTTTTTTAGTTTATATGCCCCGTCCAATGACTTGTGATGTTTACCTGTTTATGGTTTAATAATATGAACAATGAGCAGTCAACGTGTTTTTGTGTGGGAGCTTCTTTGATAAAGATCAGAGTGAATCTTAAATGTTTATATGATTTATCAGAACAAATATAAAACAAATACAAGTGAATACACACACACACACTGCATACAGGACTATAAAATACTATTCAGCCCATTCACCCATGTGAAAATATATACAACATATACAGGTCAAATATTAGGTCAAATATTACACAATGTACAATTATACAATAACATTCAACAGCACTGCATAAAGACAGACAGGCTTGTTGATTTAAACATAAGAAAATTGCTTATATACAATATATACAGGCCAAACATTGTACAGTGTTTACTGTGGATGTTTTTGCTGGCGCAGCCACTCATCCAGAGACATTCCACTGGATGAACGCGAGCAAAATGTGGCATTACCATATCTACTGTGGCCAAACTCTGCTGTTTTAGGATGCCCACATTTGCTGCATGTGTTGAAGGTAACCCTTCTCACATACTTCCTTTTTTGGACTCCACTCTCCTCCTCCAGAGCCCGCCGCCGCCTGTTCCTCTGAGTGAAACGGGACACAGTAGGAAGAGGAGCAGCAGACACAGGAAGAAGAGGAGCTGCGCCTGCACCGGATGCTGCAGTACCAGAAGCTGCCATCACCACTGGCACAGTCATGTTTGGGTTCAGAACTAACGTGCCTAACCCAGCTGCTGAAACAGGCTGTGCAGTTTCTGATGCTGTGGGACCAGGTACTGTGGGCGCAGGTGTGATGGGGCGCTCCCTGATGCGCCGGCGACCAGGCCGCAGAGGAGGAGCCTGTCCTTCCTGATTTGGTGGAAGTACCAATGTGTGTCTTGGGCCTGACGTGACTGGTGCTTCATCCAGTGGTTCCCTCGGAGCAGTAAGCCGGGTTTGAGCCACAGGAATTGAGGCAGATGGAGCCGGTCCCTGATTAAGGACACTCAATTCCTGATTCTTCTGCCGCCGTTGAAACCTGAAAATACATCATTTGTATTATATGTGTTTAGAAGTATTTACTTCATTTGAGGCAAATAGTGTACCCTGCCTACCACTGAATGAGTGTCCGCTGGTTTAGCTCAAAGAGCTGGATCGTGGTTTCCTCCATCAGCCTGGTGCTGGAGTGAGCACCTGGGGTTGCTCACTCCAGCCTTTTTGGTTGTTGACCTGTGTAAAGCGCACAGCTTTACACATATGGCCTCAACTAAGCGGCTGGTACTAGGCCACTGAGCTGGCCCCCCAGGATGGCCAATCAAACACCGTTTTACACTCTCCACACCCGGGGTGACTCCAGATCGCTTTGGTGCCTTAAAGCGGCCGTGTGTCAGTCGAGGCTGATGTCGAGGCTGGTAGTTAACCCGTTGTTTGTCACCATCAGGAAGCGCTGCCCACAGCCGGAAGGCCTCTGTCACCTGCAGCTCAGTGAGGTAAGAAGCCTCACGAAGACCCACAAGGTAACCAGCCAGTTCCTGGACCTTGTCCCACCCAGTGACACCATCAGGGCCAATAACTGCTCCCTAGTAAATGCAGATTAATGTTAATATATGTGCAATAAAAGCTGACCAAAAGTTAAAAGGCCATTAAAATGTCTTACCTGAGGCTCGTTTGATGGACTGCTTCCAGGATCCAGTGCAGCCTGACAGATGTCAGACGGCTGTGACAGCACTAAGGAGGCAGAGGCAGGATGCTGTCCATCTCCATCACTGGACGTGGATGGGTGGGGTGGAGCAGAGGCCTGAGGACTGGTTGTCAAAGATGGGGGGCTCTTTTGAAGATCATGGCAGGGGTCATCCTCACAGAGCACTGATACTGTGATGTCCTCCATGATCTCCTCCTGAAATCCCTCATCTTGCAGGTCCTCGTCATTTATTTGCTCCACCAACCTGTCCTCCTCTTCAGGGTTCTGGAGCACTGGAGTCAATGTTTTGCCTGTCTGGCTGTACAGATACTCCACCCCCAGCAATTCACCTACAAGAAAAAAACAAAAAAGAAAGTGTTCTTAATATTTTGTCCAGAACATAAAAGGTTATACAGATAATGTTTCAAAATACAAAAATGTGGATTGATGAATAAATGATTTATATTGGTGTTAAATGAGTATTTCTTGCCTGTGTATACTCCAGGAGGGCGGTAGCGCTCATCCCAGGGCTTCCCAAACACAACTCGGCTGAGCTGGTCCACAGCCTCTCGCAGGGCACTGCCATATGATCGGATGGAAGAGGCTCCTTTTACAGCCTCTTCCATCCGATCTTCATTCCATCGCATCAAGCCTTCAAGGAGATAGGCCTGAAAATGTGCATCACTGGCACTGGTTCCTAAAGGTTAAATAAAATAGAAAAAAAGGGTCACACACGCGCAAGATATGTGCTACATTTGAGGTACTATGAGGTTACATGCAATAGAGTTATGTAAATACATGAAAAATCATCATTATAACCAGAATTAATGAGGAAAAGTAATTAAATTAGTTTCTTGTGAGATAAGATCTGTTCTGACATCAGAAAAGGACTGTAATATTACTGTAGAATGTGACATTACTTTAAAGTAATGGAAACAGTTACAGTGCTTATAATACTTAAAGAGACACTGTAATCCATATGGGATACCTGGGATGAAGCGGTTCAAGTGGAGGTGGAAAGACTCCAGGGAGGTAGAGCCACGGGCACACCTGTAGCAGCACAGCTCCACACCACCTTTCTTCAGTGTCCCCTTCTTAATGTAGAGTGGGAAGTTCTCTGGGTCTTGGATACACAGTACATGTTTCTGCTGTTCTTTCCATATTTGCTGGATCCGATCATGGTCCAGTACAGGAACTCCCAGAGTGTCCTTCCCATCCACACTGTCAAAGTGATCAATCAGTGATCCAATCAGGCTGGTGGTCTCCTCCATCCCTCTGGTCCTCCTGCGGCAGTGCAGTGCCAACTCCCTCCGGGTAATGCGAGCACTGAGTGCCTTTTCTGAGAGGTGGCCGGTCTTCTTTGCTGCTAGCTCCCCCTCCTTTGCACGGCGAAGAGCAGCGACATCCTCTGGATCCCATTCAAAGATGCATGTGGACAGACGTGCCATGAAGACTCCATAGAGTGGATGAGCCTCTGTTGTGACACCTGCAGCAAATCGGCGCATAAAATGCCAGATGTCAAGGCGCACTTCGAGGTCATCCCACTCTGAAAACATGGCCTTAACACGAGACTGGCCATGCTGACTGCAGCAGTCTCTGTCCACATACATCACTTTTGGGGGCATCTGTCCTGCCTCCCGATAGCGCTTCATCAGGCCAGCTGAAAGACAAAGACAGATGTAATTTTGGCCTTGACCTCATGCAGTCGCCCCAGAACATCCCTGGAGTATACAGCTAACAGCCACTTAGGTTTAGGTATGGCAGGTAAGGGAGGAGGCTCAGGGAACACAGGAGGCTGCACAAGGGAGGACTTTGCAAATGGCTCACAGGCAGTGAGGTACTGCAGTACACGCTGCGACCATGCCTCACCATGTTGCTCCATCAACTTCTTGTGAAGCTGAGTCACACTGTTGCCCAATGTCCTCTCCCTCATCATCCTCACCACCCGGTTGTCACATGAGTATCTAATGAAAGATCAGTGTAATAACACAAATGCAGTTTTTGGTTAAACAATAACACAAATCAAAGCACCTAATAATGTTTGATCTTAATTATGACTTACCTGTATGTCAATAAAGCGGGAAACTGACTGCGGTGGCCCATATCCAGTTGTCCTAAGATGTCTTCGGACCAGGCTGGATACTTTTTTGTGCAGCGTTTGCACTCCAAGTACTCTGTTGCAAGGTCATACCACCCGTCGATGTCTAAGACCTTGCGCACAGTACGATACAGTCCTGCCGCTGTTAGTCTGTGTTTACCACAGTCTGGGCGAACACAGACAAGAGGGAACTGCCACATCTTCAGCGGCATCCATAAAAAAAGGGGCCGACAGAAGAAGAGGTCAGGTGAGGCGGGCAGCTGACTGTGAATGAGAGGGGGCTGAGGAGGATGCCACCAAAGCTTCAGCTGGGGCACTAGCTCTGGCTTGCCAGTGTGTAGGTTGGCCTTGAAGAGGGTCTTGCGGATCCACTCCTGCTGGAAAGGTGGAAGCTGATCCTTCCAGTGACGAGGGAGCTCAGTAGGTGGCTGATGATGTGGAGGGTCTGGTATTTTTACCACTAGAGGCGGACCAGCACGGGCCTCTGAATGAGCAATGGCTGGAGCTTTTGAAGGAGAAATGCAGAAAAAAATAATATAAGGATGACTGTTGTATTTGATCGCAGTCCACAATCTGCCTGCACAGCATACATTTGGACAAGCATTAATAGATTATGATTATAATTAATAGTTAGACATAAAAAAATAAGAGACCACTGTGGTTTCTTATTTTTTCCAGAGCTGTATTTGAAAAGGATTAGATGGAATAGAGCAAAAAAATAAGTTGTGATGAATTTAGTATAAAGTAGTGATGCCCACAGACATGAAGCGTGCACACAGTTGCAGTGATGAAAAACAGACTGTGATCATTAAAAAAATTAATCTCCTCCGTCCTGTTCAGGGGATTAGACAGATAGTGAGTGAGAAAAGCAAGTGATGTTAGTGAAAATGTTATCCAATGATTGTTTCTCAATGGGAAACACAAATGAAAACACCAACACCTTTGGATACCCTTGAGGTTTTGAAGAGGTGCACTCAAAGAATGCATCCCGCTTGAAGCTTGATGCGACATAATCCTGTACTGTAAACAAAAATATTTGAAAAAACAGTGATTTTTTATTCCTCAAAAATAATACTTCACAGTGTGTTTTCACTAAACATTTTCATAATATTTGCATTTGTGTCGTATGCCACACCTGTATTCTGCTGTGCTTCATATTGTGACACTGCAGATACCAGCTCCTCATCATCATCATCATCATCCAGAAGGGGCAACAGAAGTGCCTGCAGCACAAATAAAAAATGTTATTAGCATTTATTAATAGGTTAATAAAATTATTACTGTTGACAAGACACAAGGACAAACAATGTATGATGTTACTTACCAGTAGGGAAGAGCTGCCTTTGTGCCAAATGTTTGGCTGGGGGTTCTGTTGGCAGAGTGCACTGCGGTACTGGGGCTGGAAACAGCAAGTGGATAAGTCTGTGTAGTCTGTCATAATGATAACTGAATACATATACAGTACATGTTGCACAGTTACACTCACAGGGTTTAACTGGTGACATCAGTTTTTTAGCCAGCTGTGAAGGAGACAAATGTTTGCCACGCGCCAACAGTGCTTTCACAGTGCCAGTCTTCCACACACCAGTTTGGATGGCAGCAGGTGAAGGAGCAGACATGTGGGAGGCTGCAGGTGTAGGTGCAGAGGCACTGGAGGCTGCAGGGGTAGGTGCAGAGGCACTGGAGGCTGCAGGTGTAGGTGCAGGCTGACATGCTCCAGCAGAAGCCCTTCTTTTCAAGACGTATGTCTTGAAAATAGCCATGTTGGTTTTGGGCCTGGCATCTGCCTTGATCAGGTACTTGATGAGAGCCTGGGCCTCCTTGCTCTGGTCTTCATAGACGTCCTTCATGGACCGGCCCTTGAAGTCTCCAAACTCTACCATCAAACATCCCTGGTCTCCAGTTTCCCGGGCTTCTGCTTGCAATTGCTGCTTTCTTTTAAACTTCTCCAGTTCCTCTGCCATCTCTCTAATAAGAGATGTGTACTGAATGAACAGCTGCTTATTTTGTGACAGGGGGTTTGCCTGCATCGTCTCTTTAGATATGCTGTCCATCAAATACAATGCATACCCCAGAGAGTTTTCCAGGAGCCATCTAAATCGCTGGCCCTGGTACTTCCCAAACTGGAGCTTGCAGTGAGCAAGCACCAAAAACTGGTCACTGGGGTCTCCACCGTTTACACTCACAAAAGTTCTGGCCTCCGCCAGCACTTCCTCTTCAGGTTTGGCCCTTCCAGATTCCACATTTTGCGTTCGCATCGCCTCCTCTGATGGCGCCATGAGGAGACGCTGTGATGTGGCCGACTGCCGCTTAAAAACCGGATAAGCATACATTTTCTGAAATGAAAATCAGAACAACACTATTACCGCTGAAAGATACCTGTACTTTTAGAGTGTGATCATTTAACAAGCTACTTCATTTCCCCACAGGGATTGATAAAGTAATTCACACTACTATGATAATGTGTACTACTGTGTCTCCTACAAAGCAAAACCATGTTATTTTCATTGAGCTATTGTATTGTACCTTTATTTAAATATTTGTAGAGGTAAGTTGTTAAAGGGGAGGGATTGTAATAAAACACCCACCTGAAAACAAACCATTTTAACATCATAACATAACATAACTTAATTTGTAAGAGTAAAAAGTATTCTATTTTGATTTATTCTGATGTATTTTGAAAACCCCAATGTCTGAATCCTTAACTTTACTATATTAATGTTAAAACTCGAATTTCTGAACTGATCAATATCCTACGTTTATAGTTTATAGAGATAGTGAATGACCTCCTGGATTAGCCTACATGTAGGCTACTTTACATCTACAAAAAGCGGTTTACACCATTACAAGGTATTACATGCATATTAGTACGTTATGTGTACATTACATAAAACGAACAATAGAGCAATATCTACCAGTTTACAGAGAATCAATTGCACGTATAGCCTGTTAGCGGGTGGCCATGATAGCGATAGCGATCAATGGTAGTGACATTTTTTGGTCGGTATTTAGAGGTTGACGGGTACGTCGAAGAAAACGTGTGCTATATAATGTCCAATCGCTATATCGCTATGTCTGCCTGTTTTGTTTTCTTAAGGTACAGACTGTATCTGAACAGACAATGGCCGATTTATAGTAAATTAAATAAGGTGAAGTAAACTTCATCTTACCGTTTTCACGAGGAAGGGTCAAAAGTAAGCCACAGTGAAGGAACGCGATTGGTTGGTCAAAAGTAAGCCCAGGGAAAGGAACGTGATTGGCTAATGTGGGCTTACTTTGGGCTTACTTTGGCTCGACTAGCGCGATGCAGTAAGCGCAATTTAGCATGCGAGAGGTAGCGGGATCGATGCCCCCATCCTCCAGCCTGCATTTTAAGAGGGAGGGTGTAGCTGGATGGATGAGGATGATTGGATAATGTAGTCGACTCTCACCCAGCAGATCAAGTCCCAGAGGTTACAGCATCATTTATTAGCTGAGTTTCCCCTCAGGGAAGCTGCTGTTTACAAGCTGTTTACAGAGAGAAGCAAGAAAACAACAGTCAGCATCATCTTCCATAAAAACACATGACAATAACATGTGAGACAGAGAGTTTATGATCAGTGCTCCCCCTGCTGGTTAGGACATATGATGACATTTTAAATGTACCAGTCAAAAGTCACTCAGTGGTTTGTCTTTGTTTTTATGACTTTCTACATTGTAGATTCATCCGGAAGACATCAGAGATACAGGTTCTGCAAGCTGTGCTTCAACTGTTCCTGTTTAGATCATCACTGTCTTTTAATGTGTACAGTGGGTGCAGGAAGTATTCAGACCCCCTTAAAAGTTTCACTTTGTTATATTGCAGCCATTTGCTAAAATCATTGAAGTTCATTTTTCCTCATTAATGTCCACACAGCTCCCCATACTGACAGAAACACACAGAGTTGTTGACATGTTTGCAGATGTATTAAAAAGAAAAAGTGAAATATGACATGGTCCTAAGTATCAGAGCCTTTGCTGTGACTCTCATATATTGAACTCAGGTGCGTCCATTTCTTCTGATCGTCCTTCAGATGGTTCTACACCTTCATCTGAGTCCAGCTGTCTTTGGTGATACTGATTGGACTTGATGAGGAAAGACCATTGACAGTAAAAACTATGGACAGAGCTTCCGTGACGTCACCCGTTTCTGAAGAGCCGTTCTGAGGCTCGGTGGGAGGTTCCGGGACGTGCTGACCGCCAAAACTCTCACATATGGACAAAGAGGGGGAGCACGAGCGGGGTTTAGGGGGGCGGGCGATCGTGGGAGCAGGAAACTCACGCTGTGATACGGCAACTGCCTGTCACTCAAGCGGCAACGCCCATAATTATGCGTAAGTCCGAATACAATTGAAAAGAGTGAGTTGTAAAAAAATTCACCCCCCTACAATTGACACTAGAAGAGAACCTATCATCTGAGACCAGACTGGGCCGTAAACATGTTAATTTCTGCTGTGAAGTGGGCCATTTTAACATGGGAGTCTATGGGAAATTACTCGCTTTTGGAGCCAACCCCCAGCTGTTGCAGCGTGAATTACAAGTTTTGACACTTGGGCATGGGCTTTAACTTTGAGCCCCGAAGGTTGCCGCTTGGGAAAGACACACACCTGTCTGTATAAGACCTTACAGCTCACAGTGCAGGTCACATACTGGGTGATGACGTCCTCCTGTAGGTGTTACTGTGGAACAACTGCTCTGGATTGGGATGAGTCTGAATAGAACTTCGTTAGCTTTGTAAAGCTGTGTGGTAGTTAGAGAGGAACTGAAAAGAGTCAACAACAAGGAGTTGGTCTCCAATGGAATAAAGTTAAACATCAGGGCTCATCCGGGATTTGAACCCGGCACATGTTCTTCTTAATTTGACATTGGTAAAGATATGAACAAAGATTTCTTCTAATTGTGTCAACAAAGATTGAACACTTTGCATATCACTGTCCTCCATGAGGAGACTGTCCTTCATGAGGAGACTGTCCTCCATGAGGAGACTGTCCTCCATGAGGAGACTGTCCTCCATGTCTAGATAAGGCTTGCTGCCTAGCAGCTGGGAGAAATGTCTTTTTGTGGCTGTGGCATTAGCTCAACATTGAATCATAAAGTGTATTTGTTGCATAACAGGAAGTGGTCTTGTATTAGGGTGTGACCCTCCTGAGAAGAAGAACCTCTCCTTTATAGGGGCTGTCTTGATAACTGCCTCTCATTTCCACCTGTTGTCTGTTCCATTTGCACAACAGCAGCTGAAACTGATCCACAATCAGTGTTGATCCTAACTGGACAGGCTGGTTTCACACAAGTGTGGCTGACTTTTACATTGATTCAGTGTTTCCTTTATACCCCAGTAAAGCCGGGTAGGGTTTAGGTTTTAATTTAAATTTCAAAAAATCATTTATTTGCATTCAATTATTTTTGATTGTATCCATATATAATTCATACTTCTGTCTGTGTTCTAAGAGTCTTAAAATATGTGGTTTTCCTTTTTATTTACAGTGTGCATGTCATGTGAACGTACAGTTTGTGCATATATATAAACAGTTTGATTTCCAGGTTGATGCAGCAACAGCTGCTGCTCTGACACCATTGTTCATGTCTTCCTCTCTCTGCACTGTGTTAACACACCTGAATGCTGCAGAGCATCTTCTTCTTTCCTGCTAAATAAATAATGGCCCTGTGGTCTGGTGGTGTCGGTTCACCTTGGACAGCGATGGACAGGAGGACAGGAAGGTCCGGCTGCTCTCAGCTGGGACCTGTGTGTGTCTGGGTGCACACACACCTGCAGTCTGCCCACAGTTACTGACGTAGCCACTCTGTCACACCCCAGCTGACACATGACCGCACCAGGTGGCTGCTGCTATGACAGATGGTGGTTGTCAGCATTCCTCGTTAGTATAGTGGATAGTATCTCCACCTGTCACGCGGAAGACCGGGGTTCGATTCCCCGACGGGGAGAAAGACTTTTACCACCAGATAGGATGATACTGACCCTGTACATTGCTGCTGCAATAGAAAACATTTCCCAGTTTGGGATAAATAAAGTATTTGTTCTGTTCTGTTCTGTTCGTCTTGTGTTTGTGAGCTTTAGATTATATTATTTCTTGGGCTCTATGCTCTAAGTGTCTTAAAAATATGTGATTTCCTTTATTTACAGTGGTGCATGTCATGTGACTTCACTTATGCAACATGTATGATAATGTTCTGTCTCCTCTCATTTCCAGACATGTAGCCAAAAACATGTGCAGTGATGATATGTGACGGTATGTCTGCTTCTGGTACATGCAGCTGATCACCAGCAGGGGGCTCACTGCTTTGCTGTCACTCAGTGTAACAATGGAACTGTTAGAATGATGGTGCGGCTCACACAGGTGTGTGTGGTTGAGGTTAATCAGTGCAACAATGTCAGCTTCTCTCTACAGACTGTGAGAGAAACAGTCTGACTGAAGACAGGAGGAGGCAGAAATGTCACTGTGTGGATGTCAGCTGCCAGAAAACACCACAGAAGAAGAAGAAGAGGCAGAGGAAGAAGAAGAACAGAGAGGGGGAAGTGTTTGTGGTGACGGTGGATTGGAGTAAAGCTCAGCTGCTACAACAGAACAGTTTCTGAACACATGTGTAGCCACCAAAACTACACAGGAGGGTCCTGGCAAAACTGACATCCATGCTAGACAATGAGTCCCACCCCCTGCAGGACACCCTGTCAGCCCTGCAGAGCAGCTTCAGTGGCAGACTGCTCCACCCTCGGTGTGTGAAGGAGAGATACAAAAGGTCTTTCCTTCCTGCTGCTGTCAGACTCTATAATAAACACTTCTGATAGGTGCAATACTCACACACCACAGTGTGCTTTTATTTTACTGTTATTTATTTAGTTGCACTATGTACAGTTTATAAACCACTTCTACCTCCACTCACCTGTGCAATAACTGTTAATATGTAAACTGTTTATAATGTATATATCTTTTTATTGGTAGTCTGTATGCCGTTGCAAAAATGCAATTTCCCCATTGTGGGACTAATAAAGGTTTCTTAATCTCAATCTTAATCTTACACCTGGTACAACAAAGGATCACAGTGAGTGGAGGACCAAGGCTGGAACCAGAGGACCAGAGCTGAGCTCTGGAGGCCAGAGAAGTCCTCCTGCAGCCTCTGCTGAGTTTGTTCCTTTTGGCCCTCTGTTCTTTGTTCTTGCTGATCTTTTTGCAGTGTTTTGCTGATGCATTTATATAACTATATCATGTGAGAATGTTTTTGACATAGCAGCCTGTATTTTGGATTATTATGTTGGACTTTCTCTGGACACTTTATTTTGGCTGTTTGTTTAGTTTCCAGGATCATCATTTCACTGTGATTCAGATCAAATTCAGATCACAGAAAGGCCTTCCTGTTCTCTCTTCAGTGAATTAATTATGGTTTTGTATTTTCATTGGTCACTGAAGAAACAGGGGTGGAATTGTAACCTTTTAAATGGGATTCTGTTTGGTTACCATAGAAACCACTGAGGAGGCACTGATGGCTGTTGGGGTTGCTGCTGCTGAGTGGAGTCGTTCTGGTGGTCATTATGATGGAGATGCTGCAGGGTTCGTTGTGTTGGTGGTTGTGATGGGATGGTGGTCCCTGATGGGGTGCTGCCGAGTGGTCATTGTGGTACAGGTTAGGGGTGTGAAGTGGTCCCTCTCAAACCTGCAGTAGAAAGTCTTGAGGTCGCCAGCAGTGGGGGAGGTCGTCTCCTGTGGTTTGTGATCTCCACACTGATGCATGGTCATTAGCAGAAAAGCTGTTTTTCAACTCTTCTGAGAATTCCCTTTTGCCACCTTGATTTCCTTGGTGAGAGGGTTTCTGGTCTGCCTGTACACTGTCAGAAAAAAGGGTACAACTGAGGTCCATTTTTGTTCCCTAAGGTACAACTGCCGATGATTTACCCTCACAGGTTCCAAGCTGATCCCCATGGTACTTAAATGTACCCTTTTTGTGTCAAAATGGTACATTTAAGATCCAAAATGATCAATGGTCGACATCTGTACCATTTTTTCCACAAACAGGGGTACAATGACAAGGTGAAGCTGTCAGTGACAGTTGGGGGACTGTATGGTTTGTGCACCAGAACTGGGAAATTTAGTTTGTTCACACTCTTATTTTTAATCCCAAATTTCCAATATTAATCCTAATTTCCAAAATGTAGCTGATGTGGTTGGACAAAATTTAGTCACACAAAAATAAAATAAAGAAAATCAGTGGTATCACACATTACTAATATTTAAGCTGAACCCAGCTACAGAACCTATTAAAATTTTACAGTAAAAAGCCCAATTTCAAAAATGTATCCTTGAAATAATATTAGAGGGTTGAATCACAATGATGTGACCAATGACCATGTGACCAATAACGGCTCACACAAGCACGTTCCTTATGCAGCAGCATATGCACGCGCACCAACGAGAGGTCTTAATCGCCCTCACCAGTTCATGCTCAAATTCGAGTTGGCGCTCTCTACAGAGGAGCTCCTTCAAAAGCTTCAGGAACGTGGATTAAATGTGACAGAGGAAGAGGCCCAGCGATTCAGAGGTAAGTTCATTTTATCATTTGATTGAGCTGGAAAGTTGTTTTGTTACAGAATTGCTTTATCAATTAGCATTGACCTTGTCTAAAACATGGAATTGGCCTACTAAAGTCAGAAATCAAATCTAGGTTAACATGACCAAAGATATGATTTTGAGGGGGCTTCCGGTTTGGCGGACATTTTTGACTACCTTTATAACCCACCGGCTTACTTTTCTTCTCGTCAGACCATCTGTTTTTATATACAGTATGTATACATAAGTATACCTCCTGACTCAAAGCTGACTTGGTAGCATCGCTAGCCGAACACAGGGAAGCTCATCATGGGTGCTGGTCATGGCCAGCGCCTGGTTTCACTCGAAGAAAATGCCGACCTGTTCCAGCTACGTTTGGAAAAGGTTGAAAACTGTTGTGAGGGGCTAAAGGCTGAAAATGACAAATTGAAGGCTAAACTAACCCAGCTTGAGGGGAGGAATAGGAGGAATGTCCGTCTCGTTGGTCTGCCTGAGGGGATTGAGGGTCCACAACCTACGGCCTTTTTTGCCAGCTATTACAGGAGGTTTTTGGAAAGGACATTTTCCCTTCTGCACCGGAACTGGACCGTGCACACCGTAGCCTTGCCCCCAAACCCGGCCCCCGAGCTCGGCCTGTCATCATTTGCTTTCATCGGTACCAAAACAAAGAAGTGGTGGTGCGGGAGGCAAGTAAAGGGGCGAGCTGAAGTACCAGTCTAACCCGTTTAGGATCTATGAAGACTACAGCCCAGAAGTGTTACTCAAAGAAGGGAATACAGGTCCATAATGGCTACTTTGTACAAGATGGGACTAAAGCCTTCACTGCTGTTTCCTGCGCGGTTCAGTATTGTCAAACCTGATGGTACTCGGGTGGCATTGAACTCCGTGGCAGAGGCTGAAAAGTTTATTAAAGACTTTAAAGACTCTCTCTGAATGTCAAGCGTAATCTCATGTAACCGCTACAGCTTCAGGGAGTATCTGGACTGTTTATGCTTAGCGCGTTAGTCTCTTTCTTTCTTTTTTTAATAACGTTTATTACGTGATGGCGAAGGTTTACGTCCAAATTTCACTGTAACTCCGCAGTGGTGGTTTACCTGTGTGGTGGGTTATTTTGTACCCGTATTTGTTCAGCGGGAAGGGAGTGGGTATTTAGGTAGGTAACAATATGGAAGTGTTACAGTTAGATAAGGGAGGTGTGCTGTATATTTTGGCAGCTAGTTTCACCTGGGGTTTGGGAGGGCGGTTCTGTATCTCACTGTTTCTGCTAAAGAGCCGAGCTTTGTATGTATATTTTTTTTCCATTCCTCCAGCCAGGATAATTTGATTGGTTTAATATAATGTTACATGTTGATCACTGAGTTTCTCTCATTTTCATTATTGATTCAGTTATTATGGTAAGCCCCTTAAATACTGTTACCTGGAATGTTAAGGGTCTGAACCATCCTGTTAAGAGGAAAAAGGCTCTTATTCATCTGAAACATAAACAGGTAAAAAAATCTACAATACACACTTGAGCCATCATCCCATTTACCCAGCCGTACCTCAGTATTCTTTATTTAATCATTAAAATGTAAATTTTCTTCCAGCAAGCACTCCAGAAGGCTCAGAAGGAATTAGCAGAAACCCAGCGCATTCTGGATGATGACAGAAAAAAGCTGGCAGATTTGGAGGGGGCTATTGCTGATTTGCAGGCCAAGTACCAGGACAGTTTGGCTAAGAAGAAAGAGCTTGACAGCAAGTATCAACTGTGTGAGGCGCGCCTCGACCGAGCAGACAAGGTCAGAAAGAGCGATGAAATTTGATAAGGATTCAGGAACACGACACACAGTAGCAGAAAAAAATGAAACTACACAGATACTGTATACACATAGTGGTACGCTGTTTACAGTGAAGTACATTCTATAAACGTAAACCAGTTAAATGTAATGTATGTGTAAAATGTTAACAAGGTTAGTACTGCTCAAAAACATAAAGGGAACACTAAAATAACACCTCCTAGATCTTAATGAATGAAATATTCCAGGTGAAAATCTTCATTCAAGTAGAATATGTTGACAACAAAATAACATAAGAATGATCAATGTAAATCAAAATTATTCATCTATGGAGATCTGGATTTGGAACCATACACAAAATAAAAGTGAAAAAAATCACATCACAGGCTGATCCAACTTGAGTGGAAATTGTCAATGTCAAAATGAGGCTCAGTGTGTGTGGCCTCCATGTGGGCTTAGGACCTCCCTGGCATCTCATCCTGGTACCTAATAGCAGTCAGGGTACAAACATCTACTCTAAATACTCTACACAATAACTTTATACAAGTCATACAATTATTGAATTTTTTCATCATGATGATCTGCGTTGGGAAGTGCGTTGGGAGGAAACAGTCCAACATGTGGATAACATGGCCAATAATGTAGCAGGTGATATGCTTCTATCTGCTGGATACATAGTATACCTGGGACCCTTTATTGTAAGTTTGTTGTACCTTAGTGTGGCATATTTAAAATGTTTCTCTACAGTATATGTGCATATTTCAATGTATGCCTTTGTCTCTGTCCATGTGCCTGCATAATTGAATATATTTGTGATGGCCACAGCAGCATTTCTTTGTATTTTATTTCAGCGAGAGTACAGGTCAGCCATGGTAGATGAGTGGCTTCACTGTTTCCAACAGATGAGTGTTCCACACACTGATTGGGACAATCTCATCAACACCCTTGAAGATCCTGACAAGATCTGCTCCTGGCAGGTCAAAGGCTCGTCATTGCTGACCTTCAGGGCTGAAGACAGATTTAATTTGGGCTTACTATTTCTGTCCTAGAACTTTATATTTGACAGACTTATTTGTTTTATGATTTTAACCATCCTGTTAAGAGGAAAAAGTTACTCATCTGAAACATTTGGGTGCAGGAATTGCTTTTATCCAAGAAACACATCTCAGGAGTTTGGATAATGCTCGTCTTAAATGTGGGTGGGTGGGTCAGCTATTTCACTCAAACTTTCAAGGGAAAGCTCGGGGTGTTGCAATATTGATACATAAGGATGTTTCTTTCATGCCTTCTACAACACTAGCCGACTCAAATGGCCGTTATGTTATTGTGACTGGCAAACTCTTTAATCTCAAAGTTATTTTAGCTAATATATATATATATATGCTCCAAATTTTGATGACCCACAGTTTTTCTCCCGCATCATTAAATTGATCCCTTGTTTAAATTCACACCTGCTCATTATGGGGGGAGATTTTAATCTGTGTCTGGACCCAGGGATGGATCGGTCATCGGTTAGGCCTGGTTATCCCATATCAAAATCTGCTAGTTAACTTTATTCCATTGGAGACCAACTCCTTGTTGTTGACTCTTTTCAGTTCCTCTCTAACTACCACACAGCTTTACAAAGCTAACAAAGTTCTATTCAGACTCATCCCAATCCAGAGCAGTTGTTCCACAGTAACACCTGCAGGAGGACGTCATCACCCAGTATGTGACCTGCACTGTGAGCTGTAAGGTCTTATACAGACAGGTGTGTGTCTGTCCTCATCAAGTCCAATCAGTATCATCAAAGACAGCTGGACTCAGATGAAGGTGTAGAACCATCTGAAGGACGATCAGAAGAAATGGACGCACCTGAGTTCATTATATGAGAGTCACAGCAAAGGCTCTGATACTTAGGACCATGTCATATTTCACTTTGTCTTTAATACATCTGCAAACATGTCAACAACTCTGTGTGTTTCTGTCAGTATGGGGAGCTGTGTGGACATTAATGAGGAAAAATGAACTTCAATGATTTTAGCAAATGGCTGCAATATAACAAAGTGAAACATTTAAGGGGGTCTGAATACTTCCTGCACCCACTGTACACATAACAAATGAATGTGACTGAAACAACAGCTCTGTGTGTAATATAAATATACAAACTAATGTGATT
>NW_021144767.1:800684-867947 GCF_900634625.1 Parambassis ranga
ACATGCATTAGGGAGTGTCCCCAACCTACCCCCCCCCCCCACACACACACACACACACACTTACACAGACACACACTGATTTTCAAAATAAAAGCCTCTAATTCATTACACAGCTAACTAGCACTAGCCACCCCTACAAATTATACATCAAATCGACCGGCTCGGTCAGGACTACTACCCTCTGAGGTTTGGTGTCGATCGGATAAACGGTGTTTGAAAAAATCCAGAAAAACTGCGATCGACCCTCCCCACAGGCATCAAATCACTGTCAAACTTTGAAGGCATGGTGTTTGGGCATGCTTTCACACAGAACCTTCATTCAAAATGTAAAATGTAGATAAACATTAGACCTCTGACATATTGAGTCCCCATGTCTGTGCCACTTTTTGTTTTGACAGGCAAGCCACTTAAGCTGACCTAACCCCCCTCATAGGAAATAATGGAAACCTGGTGAGATCCCTGACAAAACCCAGCTAACTTTGGAAGCCTATCAGTCTGGCATGCCTCTACACAGAATATTCATTTCAACTGCAAACTGCTCATAAGGAGTTGGACTTTATCATACTGAGTCCTCATGTTCATGTCTTTTACCAAACTTCATAAAATAGCAGCCAAAGTCACATCCACATCTTTAGGATTCCTCCATTCAGAATGAATGGAGAAGCTTGGGGCCTATTAAACCTTATATAAAACCAATCAGAAACACTGTAAAAGCATGAAATGTCATCAGTGGCATCTTTCACATCTGCCGGTGATCAGGAATGAGGTTTGGTGGTATATAATGGGGCGGACCGGCAGCAGAGTGTGGGTGAGCGCGCATTGGCCCACTCAAAATTTCTTGTGAAATTTTCTAGGTTATATATACAATAGTTATTTCTATTTTCTTTCCTGTTTGGTTCTTCTGTCCTTATGTTCCTTTCTTTGGTTGGGATTGTTGGTGCATTATCATTGAGGGTTTTTCCTGTAGAACAGACCAAAAGTCCAGTTCATATGTTCACTGGGCCGAAGCCTCTGTCATAAAATCAATAATGTCCTAATATGCCACCAGTACTGTTGTCCACAGGATGAAATCACACGTTTAAAAATGATTATTATTTATATATATTTAACATTTCACCACAAGATGGCAGCAAACATGGTCAAACTCTCACCACCCTGTTTGCCAGTGATCTGTGTTTTTTTTTATTGCCCATTTCTAAAATGGCAAGTGTGAGTAAGAAAAGGAAGGTTGACAGCGAAGGCCGAAGTTTCAGGACAAGTGGAAATGGAAGAAGAATGTGAGGGCAAGACATCTTGCACATTGAAACCTGTGTTGGAGCCAGACCTGCCCCCTTTACTGCAGCTGAGAGCCCAGTCTCTTCCTTCTCATCAGAGGTCCCTCGTTAATCGCGGGGTTACGTTCCAAAAATAACCCGCAAAAGGTGAAATCCGTGAAGTGATGGGCTTTATTTTTTACAGTTATTCTAGATGCTTTAAGGCTGTGAACCCCTCACTACACACTTTATACTCCTTTCTCTCCTGTTCACTGTCAGAGTTCAAACCTTCATAAAAATAAGTCCAGTGTTACAGAATGAAACCAAAGCACAAAGCAAAATAAAAGGAAATATAATAAATGAAGATTAAAAAATGGTTTGTGAAATGAAAGTTGTGGCAGCTGCACTAAAATGAATGATAAGTTAATGTGTTCTGTTCAGAGCTGTCAGTAAAAGCTTGTTTAACTGGTTTCGGCTGTCCCGCCTAACAAATGAAGAGATTGCTTCCAAAACGCTATAAATCCAGAAAAAAGTGTTTTCTTTCCAAAAAGGGTTTATATGAAACTTCTAGTTTATGTTTCAAACTGTAATATATCATCATGAGTTTGTAATAACATCAAAAAATCTAATCTATATTTTGATTTTAAACATTTATTAAACACCCAAAAAGCTATAAATCCATTTCATCACAAAACTCATTTTATGTATTTATATATGTATTTCTAATAATATTATTTCGCCGGCTGTCAGTTGATCCACATGACAAAAGTTTTTCTCTTTAGTATGTGAACAGGAAGTGGCCGGTATTTTCCCTCCAGCTGAGTTTCGGGATTCTGTGTGGAAGGCTTCCACTTTTTTCCCATGGAAGAAACGAGGACTGCCTCATGGATACTGTCAAAGTTATTCATTTCACACAGCTAAAACACTCATTTAAAAGACGACTGGACATACTTTCTATCTACTGACAGGGCTCCGCCATGACAGTTGGAAAGCTGCCCCGTGATTGGTTGAATGGAAATGCTGCATTGTGCTGAAAATCAGGGCGTTTGTAGCAGATTGGGAAAAAAGGGAAGAAGCGGTGCAGGGAAACATGGCGGATAACGTGTTTTGTTACTAATTGATTACAAACTTTAAACAGAGACCCCGTGTGAAACTTATTTTGGTGGTAACTCGTTTTCTTAAACAGTGGCGTTTCTCGCCCTAACCCTAACCCTAATAATGCTGCTCACAGCTCAGTGTCTCAGTGTCTTCACTCTTCAGTCCATCAGTCCAGTCTGACCCTTTGGATGAGATTCTTTGTGTCTGAGTCCTGCCTGCTTTTGGACTGTGGAGCTGTTTATTCCTGTGTTTGGACCTTTTCAACCCTTTGTGGTCTCTTATTGGATTTTGTCTTTTGTCTGCTTTGGTTGTCTCTGTTATGTCCCAGGCTGAGGGGAAACCCACACACGGCATGTCTGCACCTCCCCACTCGTCCCCACTCTCAGATCGGCAGCTACACAGGCTGGTTTCAGTGTTAGGCTGCAGTTCATGAACTCAGAGCTGAGCAGTGCCCAAACAAACACAGAGACACTACAACACACTAAAGCTCCCTAACAAGAGAAAAAGGGAAAACCAATGACAAAGCTGGAACCTAAAACTCCTGCTGGGGAGTAATAAACTCCAGTAAACACCAAAGAAATCCAACCGCCGAGGCTGCGCTACAACAGCTCTGATGGACTGTTAGAACACTGACTCATGCACAATAACATGAGGAAAGACTGAGTCAAACTTACACCTCCTTGGAACAGGTTTTAACCTCTGCTCTCCACCATGCTCCACCCTGCAGGAAGAAACACAGTCAGAATGATTTTCTAACCAACATGAGTCCAAACTGCTGATCAACATGAAGCAGAGTTCCTCAGTTTGTCAGAGACACACAAACAGACTGAAACTCATCTGTGTCGACTCCAGAAGAGTCTCTCCTGATCTGCTCTGTGTTTATTCATGTCCTCCATTCTGTGAAATATTGCTCTCTGTCAGTGCTTTACTGTAAAATCCTCTTCATGCAGCAACAGTGTAGGTTTGATCTCAGCATTGTGCATTTATCCAAAGCAGCAAACAAGCCACACTGTCTCTGACTGTTTGTTCCTTTCACTCTATATGCAAACACAAGCCTGGTTCACATGTGTCATGGATGGAAGAGTTTCTGACACACTTCAAATAAATACATTCACTCATGTCTGTGTGTAGTTTTTACAGTGATAATATTGTAGTGTCTCCCTGCTCTCTGTCTCTGACTGAAGGAACTCCTCCTTCTACCATTGTGTTGTTGTCTCCTCTGAAGCTTCACATATGGATTGTTTCAGGAACATTTGTTTGTGGAAATAATTCAGTGGTTCTTACAGCTGAGGACATTAATAAGTAGGGCATCATTTTGTATTTGATCTGCACTAAGTGTGACTGAAAATCAGTCTGTTTGTATTTTGACATGAAGAACGTGTATAAAGAAAAGTGAAGTTAACATGATGGACACTTAATGATGGAGGAAGATGAACATCAGGGATCAGTGATTATTTCTTCTCTGCAGTTTCAGTCCATTCATCAACAGCTGTGGATATATGAGCTAAACTGACAGACTGAGGAGGACTCATGCTCTGTGGTCTCTGTGTACCTGAGAGTCTTCAGACTACAATCTGGACTGTTGAGTAAAGCAGACAGCAGCTCCACTCCTGAGTCTCCTGGATGATTGTAGCTCAGGTCCAGCTCTCTCAGATAGGAGGGGTTGGAGGTCAGAACCGAGGCCAGAGAAGCACAGCCCTCCTGTGTGATCAGACAACCTGACAGACTGGAGGTACAAAACATGTCATGAACTCAAGTAGAAAGAAGGAAAATCCAACAGATCTTCAACATGAACATGAAGCAGAATTTAACTGATTGTTACGTGCTGGTACTCGTTTGTTGTGTGTGTATGTCTGTTATGTGTGTCTCTTTGTTTTCTGTGCAGGTTCCCATGTGCACTTCTGGTGAACCAAGTGGACTCAGCTGTTGATGATCCACTTGGTTCACCAGAAGTGCACATGGGAACCTGCACAGAAAACAAAGAGACACACATAACAGTCATTAACGTAACACAGATCATCAAAAAGCTGGATCCTGACCTGAGAGTCTTCAGTCCACAGTCTGGAGTCTCCAGTCCACGAGACAGCTGCTTCACTCCTGAATCCTGCAGGTCATTATTATCCAGGTCCAGCTCTCTCAGACTAGAGGACTGGGAGCTGAGGACTGAGGACAGAGCTTCACAGCTTCTCTCTGAGAGGTTACAGCTGCTCAGTCTGAAAGAAATGCAAATGAATCCTTACTGACACATTAGTGAATGACTGAATGAGCGAATGAATAAATGCATCAATAACCAGTTACAAAATTTGTTCTAATTAATGAAAATCAAGGTGCTTTTACTAGAGATGGGCGATCCTGAAAATTCCAGCATTTATCCGATATCTAGTAAATACAGGGCCAGTATTGCTGATACCAGAACAGTTTCTTTTAATTAGAAATTTAATCAGTTGATCATAATTAGGAGAATAACACACAAGAAACATTTGTTAAGTAAATCAAGCTGCAAACAAAAGTGCAGAACTGTATATGTGTATGTATTCTGTTATATTCTGTTAGTCACTTTTTTCTGTTAATTAATCAAACATTAATTCACCTTGTGTTCATTTCTATTTATTTTTTATATTTTGCTCTTCTTATGTGTGCTGTTGCTGTTGTAACACTGTGAATTTCCCCTGCAAGGGACTAATAAAGGATTCTTCAGAATCTTATCTTATAACTTGTATGAAACTATAACTTCACAATCATGCCAGTGATGCTCCTTGTGACAGCCATGGCTGTTTGTGAATAATCTAGGTGAAATAAAATAATGAAGATCATTTTTTAAAAGTTTAAAACCTATCTGCATGTAGCCTAAATATAAAGAATCAAGATCCTTCAATGTTTATCACAAAAGCATAGTTATATTAAGCATCATTAGAGCCGCTGTGGTAGACCTGTCTCAATTGAAATATGTCAGTTCCCTGTTTGACTAGGAGGTGGAGCATGTGGTGTTGGGGAGGTATAAGAAGGGAAGGAAGTAATCACTTGGGGGGGAGGAGGGGGGGTTGGCTGGAGGAAGCACACAGTTTTTCGACCGTCAGGTAGTGCGTCATGATGTATTTGATTTTATTCAGCGTGTACGTCGGACATGACGATGTTAGAATAAATATGCACTTCACACTGCACTGACGCGTCAGGAAGAAACCACCGGCATTACAGCAACAACAGCAAACTAACAGCACGCAGTGACTGGTTTATTTTTACAACAATATTGAAATACATATATAAACTTATATAATTTGTTATTAGATATATTTTTGAATTTGCGTAATATATGGTCACAGTTTACTCATTTTGCTAAAATCTTATCACCACACTCAGAAAGACACATTAAATAATGCTGCAGATTACTCAATCTAACGTTCACTTCTATAAATAAGCTACCTAGACATTGATACTATCGATATTTAGATCGATTCGCCCACCCCTACTTCTTACTTGTGTAGAATTCAGTGCACATTAGTGTCAACATGAACATGAAGCAGAATTTAACTGATGATCAAAAAGCTGTATCCTCACCTGAGAGCCTCCAGTCTCTCTAGTCCACAAGACAGCTGCTTCACCCCTGAATCCTGCAGGTCATTATTATTCAGATCCAGCTCTCTCAGACTAGAGGACTGGGAGCTGAGGACTGAGGACAGAGCTTCACAGCTTCTCTCTGAGAGGTTACAGCTGCTCAGTCTGAAAGAAATGCAAATTAGTTGTTATTAATGAATGAAGGACTGAATACAAACCAATTACACATTTTGTTGTAAATAATGACAATAAAGATATTTTTACTTGTGTAGAATTCAGTGCACATTAGTGTCTATCTGAAAGCCTCCACATGTCAACACATGAACTGCATGTAGAAAAGCTTCAAACATAAAGTTAAGATATGCATTTAAATGATCAACCACCAGATCCTGACCTCAGTGATTCCAGACCACAGTGAGCACTCTCCAGTCCAGCACAAAGAAGCTTCACTCCTGAATCCTGCAGGTCATTGTTACTCAGATCCAGCTCTCTCAGACTAGAGGACTGGGAGCTGAGAACTGAGGACAGAGCTTCACAGCTTCTCTCTGAGAGGTTACAGCTGCTCAGCCTGAGAAAAAATAACAATGAACACAAAGTCAATGTTTTATTGTTCATATAAAAATCAACCATGTTTGAAATGGTTCATAAATCCACCTACAGAACTTTGTTGGAGGCTTTGACCACTGGCAGCAGCCTCAGAAGAGCCTCCTCTGAGGCAGAGTATTTCTTCAGGTCAAACACCTCCAGATCTTCTTCTGATGACAGTAAGATGAAGCCCAGGGCTGACCACTGAGCAGGAGACAGTTTATCTGTGGAGAGACGTCCTGATCTCAGGGCCTGTTGGATCTCCTCCACTAGAGAACGATCATTCAGTTCATTCAGACAGTGGAACAGATTGATACTTCTCTCTGCAGACACATTCTCACTGATCTTCTTCTTGATGTGCTGGACTGTTTCCTGATTGATCTGTGAGCTACTTCCTGTCTGTGTCAGCAAGCCCCGTAGAAGAGTCTGATTGGTCTCCAGTGAAAGGCCCAGGAGGAAGCGGAGGAACAAGTCCAGGTGTCCATTTGGACTCTGTAAGGACTTGTCCACAGCACTCTGTTGGAGATGTTTTAGTTTACGTTTGTGTCTAAAGATCTTAGACAACCAAGATTGTTCCAGCAGGTTGACAGCAGAGTTGATGAAGGTCAGATGGACATGAAGAGCAGCCAGAAACTCCTGAACACTCAGATGGATGAAGCAGAACACCTTGTCTTCCTCTTTAAAGACCTGTGTGAACACTCCTGAGTACACTGAGGCTGCTGTGATATCGATGCCACACTCTGTCAGGTCTGATTCATAGAAGATCAGGTTTCCTTTCTGCAGCTGGTCAAAAGCCAGTTTTCCCAGGGACTGAATCATCTTCCTACTCTCTGGACTCCAGTGTGAATCTGCCTTAGCGCCTTCATCATATTTGACCTTTAATTTGGTCTGAACCACCAGGAAGCGGATGTACATCTCAGTCAGGGTCTTGGGCAGCTCTGCTCCCTCTCTGGTTTCCAACATGTTCTCCAGAACTGTAGCAGTGATCCAGCAGAAGACTGGGATGTGGCACATGATGTGGAGGCTTCGTGATGTCTTGATGTGGGAGATGATCCTGCTGGCCTGCTCCTCCTCTCTGAACCTCTTCCTGAAGTACTCCTCCTTCTGTGGGTCGGTGAACCCTCTGACCTCTGTCACCATGTCCACACAGTCAGGAGGGATCTGATTGGCTGCTGCAGGTCTTGTGGTTATCCAGAGGTGAGCAGAGGGAAGCAGCTTTCCCCTGATGAGGTTTGTCAGCAGCACATCCACTGAGGTGGACTCTGTGACATCAGTCAGGATCTCATTTTTGTGGAAGTCCAGAGGAAGTCGACACTCATCCAGACCATCAAAGATGAAGACCACCTGGAGGTCCTGAAAGCTGCAGATTCCTGCTTCTTTGGTTTCAGTGAAGAAGTGATGAACAAGTTCCACCAAGCTGAACTTTCTCTCTCTCAGCACATTCAGCTCTCTGAAAGTGAATGGAAATGTGAACTGGATGTCCTGGTTGGCTTTGTCTTCAGCCCAGTCCAGAGTGAACTTCTGTGTTAGGACTGTTTTCCCGATGCCAGCCACTCCCTGTGTCATCATTGTTCTGATTGGTTCCTGTCTTCCAGGTGAGCCTTTAAAGATGCCTTCTGGTCTGATGCTTGTTTCTGGTCTGTGTGCTTTCCTGGATGCTGCTTCAATCTGTCTGACCTCATGTTCCTCATTGACCTCTGCAGTCCCTCCCTCTGTGATGTAGAGCTCTGTGTAGATCTGGTTCAGAAATGTTTTTTTTCCTGCTTTAGCGATCCCCTCAAACAAACACTGGAACTTCTTCTTCAGGTTAGACTTCATTTTTTGTTGACAGGCAGTGAGGATCTCTGACAAGACAGCAAATTGTGTTATACATGTGTCACTGTATGAAGAGACATCCTCACCTGTGGACAGTACCCTGACTTACCTGAAGGTACTGAAGGGACGTCTTTGAGGTTCTCCATGAGATCATTCCGCCTGATCTTCACCAAAACCTTTTTCATTACTTTAATAGAGTTCAGATGGTAGGTCTGCAACATCTGGTCCACTGTTTTCATCCGCTTTGCTTTTTCAAGTTTATACTTTGGGATCGATGGGAAGTCTTCTAGAGTTCCATTCTGGTACATGTACCATTTAAACTTTTCAAACTCCTCTTCTCCTAATTCCTCCAAAGTCTGCAGAAGTATCTCTGGAGGACGTGCCATCTTGAGAGGTCTTCAGTGGTGTCTGTACTCTCCTGGTTCTGCTGTCTCCCGCTGTGACCACAGGGTTCAAACAGGTTTAAACTCCTTGAGTCCTGTAGGATTTTCAGACATCAGAGTACAATTAACTGCATTGTAGGAATTATTTAATTTATGTTACTTAGTGCACACACATGAAAAACTGTTAAGCAGTCACATGTTTACCTGCACTGGTCTTGTACATACTAGATGTCCACCGATATCAGTTTTTCATTGCAATTTATCTATCTTTATACAATACACAAAATACACCCAAACGTTCCGTCCTTTTCTACACTTACAGTGCTAAATGTGACACTTTATGGGTAAATAATCCAGGGCATTGAAATATAAGAATATTATTACTATAAAATAACCAATCAGCAAAATTAATCGACCATCTGATTAATTGGTCGACCTCAATTGCACGATGTCCAGCATCAGGCCCTGGTTCAACCATTGAATAATAGTAGAGCAATGAAATGAAGACTGACATGGAGAAGTATCAAGGTCAGTTATTGGTAGTCTCACCTCAGACAGGTTTTGGATGGAGGGTCACACTGATCCATGCTGCTCCTCAAACACACTTACACCTGTAGAGTTTGAAGCATCTGAACTCTGTGCAGGATGTTTAGTCCTCATTGGGAACAAACGTACAAAGGAAGCTGCTTCCACTACACTTCAGTGACTCTGCGGACAGTTAAGCTGCTGGTGATCAATAATAACACAGAAACATTGATCTACACCCTGAAACACGAGCTGCTGGAACAAAAGGAGAAAACAGTCAGAGAGATTTACCTCAGAGCAGTGTGCAGACGTCCTCCTCCTTCAGCGAGGCAACTAAAGTAACAGAGCCTGTGACATCACATGGTCGTCTCTTGATACCTTGGCACAAGATAAGACATAAGATAAGACTTTATGATCCCTGCAGGGAAATGAAGTCATTACAGCAGACAGTGCACAATGTACTACCAGGGTATCATAAAAACAGAAACACAAAGATAAGTAAAGGGCAGGGCTGGACTCTCCCTTGGGGTGATGTTGTTAAATGTCATTATTTTGAAAACACTAAAAAGGTTTAATTACAATAACTGTTGTGGTCAGTTAATCATGGCTGCCTCTGAAAATCATCAAGTCTGGCACTAGGCCTGCCCCTCTTTGTGTGAATGTCATATGATGATAGACTGTTATATCGAGGCTTGTTCATCTGTAAGCATTACAGTGCATTGTCTATGGACTCTGATTTCATCACAGGTAACCTAATGGTGTTACTGTTACCAAGCGCAGCGAGCTAGCTAGCTACAGGTCTAGGTCAACATTCCTGACTATATCGTTTCAAGAAGGCTGCAAAGAGCATCAATCTACAAGATGGAACTTCAACAGCAGACTTGTAAACACAATCTTTTTAAACCTAGATGACCTCATGGAGTGTTTTGATCACATCCTGACATCCAGCTGTTTTGACAGCAGCACAGTGAGGGAGGCACCTGCTTTCTGAGGATGTTGCAGGATGATGACTTCAAGTGAGTTTTTACAGTTACATGAAGGAAGGTCATGCAGGATTTATACTCAGTATTGTACTTCTAACTTCTAATTGTTTATAGAGTATTTCCCAGCTTTCACATGTTGGTACGACTCATCCAAGTGATATTCTGTTGTTTTAACCACATGTGTCCGGGGCACACTCTTAAGGATACATTCAGAGTCAGCATAATTAACCTTGAGCTTTAGTTTTCAGCAGTTAAAATTAATGATTAACAGTCCTGCTCTAAGTCCAAGGTCCAAACTTCAACTTCTTTTAGAGGCGCTGAGTCAGCTCTCATTGATATGGAGGGTGTAGTTTGTGCTGTTAGTGAGCTGTGTTCATGTTCTGATTATATCCTCCACACCATTCATTTGAAATATTAGTAAGCTAATAAAAACATACAGCATGTTATTTATACAGACAAAAAGCACTGTATAAATAACACAAATGAAAGATGATTGTTTCTTCATCTTTCTAATTCTAGCATTCTAGCATGGACTAGCTCACAAAAAGTGCCCTTAAAATTCAGATAATATGAACAACATGAACTGCTGCAACAGTGAAATTTCCCAGCTTGGGATGAATAAAGTATTTCTATTCTATTCTATTCTATTCTATTCTATTCTATTCTATTCTATTCTATTCTATGAACAACATAAACAGGTGTTTATGTGTTTATGTCCTCAACAGCTGTCACCACATACAGCTGGGAAAAGAAGAAAAAGATCCCAGCACAACATGTAGGCCATGCTAACATGTACTGCATGTGACAACAGCTTCGTTGTCATACAGATCACTACAGGAAATCTTCCCTGCCTCATGCTGTAAGACTGTACAACACCTCATCTCTGTGCCAGAGACAGGCTGACTGCTGTGACTGACAGGTTTTTGCACAAGGTTTAGGTTTTACTTTTAACTTTGAAATGCACACTTGATTTTGTACCTATCTTTTATATTTGTATTTGCTGTAAATAATGTTTATACTGTTTATTTCTACTGTCTGCTGAGTGCCTGTACCTTTCCCAGTTTGGGATAAATAAAGTATTTGTTCTGTTCTGTTCGAGTAAAAATGATAAACTCAACTGATGTCTTGTGAGCTTTCTGACCGAAGCCCTGCAGCGGAGAATTAGTGGTTAAATATATTATTATGCTGCAGATTATATTATTTCTTGGGCTCTATGCTCTAAGTGTCTTAAAAATATGTGATTTCCTTTATTTACAGTGGTGCATGTCATGTGACTTTACTTATACAACATGTATGATAATGTTCTGTCTCCTCTCATTTCCAGACTGTCTGGAGGACACACAGAGTGGACATGGGTCACAGAGTGCTGCTGCTGTTTGTGTCTCTGCAGCATGGGCAGCTGCTCCTGCTCCACTCGTCACCGGCTGATTGTTCACACCTGTGATCAGTCATCAGCCAATCCTGCTGCAGCTTCCATCTAGTATATGTGTCCAATGGAAGCTGAGCAACATGTCAGCTACACACATAGAAACACTACACATAGTTTGTCATATAAATAACATGGATTGAATCATGTTGTACAGTCAATGGAAACAAAAAGCACTGAGAGTAGTGCTGGTAGTGCAGCGGTGGATGGAGGCTGAAGTGCTGCCACCTAGTGTCAATATTTGGTATTAACTCTGACTACATATTCCACCTTTAACTCTCTGCCATATATACTGTGCCATGTGTGAAGTGATAATAACATGTGAATGTGAATTTATTGTAAAGAACTTTACTTATTATCCCTGTTATAAGTGAGCAGTGTGTGTGTGTGTTTGATGGAGTGTGTAATGTCTGCTCAGTGTTACTGATGCTGCTGTGTGTGATCTGAAAACTGATCAAACTGTGATGTGTCTGATGCTGACAGAAGAATCAGAGGTCAGACAGTCGGATCCTCCTCTGTGACACCTTTAACATCATATCAGAAATCTCTGTCTGCTTCTGGTACATGCAGCTGATCACCAGCAGGGGGCTCACTGCTTTGCTGTCACTCAGTGTAACAATGGAACTGTTAGAATGATGGTGCGGCTCACACAGGTGTGTGTGGTTGAGGTTAATCAGTGCAACAATGTCAGCTTCTCTCTACAGACTGTGAGAGAAACAGTCTGACTGAAGACAGGAGGAGGCAGAAATGTCACTGTGTGGATGTCAGCTGCCAGAAAACACCACAGAAGAAGAAGAAGAGGCAGAGGAAGAAGAAGAACAGAGAGGGGGAAGTGTTTGTGGTGACGGTGGATTGGAGTAAAGCTCAGCTGCTACAACAGAACAGTTTCTGAACACATGTGTAGCCACCAAAACTACACCTGGTACAACAAAGGATCACAGTGAGTGGAGGACCAAGGCTGGAACCAGAGGACCAGAGCTGAGCTCTGGAGGCCAGAGAAGTCCTCCTGATTGAAGCTGAAATGAAACAGTCAAGATGTGAGTGAAGTCCAGACTTTCTGCTTTAATTCAAGTGTTTGGACAAAAGTGTGGCATTAACCATTCGGGAGCTGTAGACATTTTCATACACACACATTTCTGCTGGCTCATATATAATGGAACAAAGGGCTGACAAGCAGCTGCATGTCCAGGTGAGTCCTGTTCCTGGTTCCTCCATGACTAATCCAGCAGATCAAAGTCCTGGAGGTGGTTCTGAGTGCTACATTTACATTTGGTAGCTGTTCACTGGAGCTCTGAACCCTTCATCAGGTGTGCCGTGTGGAATGATCCCATCACACTTCATCGGTATGAAGCGTGTTATTGAGTTATGGTAAATACTTACATCTATGCCAGCCACTTGTGTGGCAACATGTCGTCCCAATCTTATATTCATGCAGCCATATTGTGTTCTATATACAGCTATACAGTTATATCTCATTTTAGGAAGGTATGGTAAGTTTTTCTTGATATTTCAGCTAATTTTGAGGTAAAAAGAACCAGAAACAGATGAAAACATGTTTTATAATAAATCCCAGTGGAGCAACAAGACGTATTATAAGAGTAAGACCATTCACACAACTCCTCAATTTAAGAAAAACTAAACAAGAACAATGAACACTTTTTATTATTATTATTTCATTGCTGCCATCTGTACCTGACAGAATTGGTTCATATCCAGCATCTTGTTAAAATGACAGCAGACTGGTCTATAGAACATACAAATAATACAAATAACATGCTGTAAATGTGCATTGTCCACAAACAGGACAAAATGACCCAAAATGGCAAAAAATGAAATGACCCTTGCTTCACCTGCACCCTGAATCACAATGTAGCAAAGAACATGCTTGTTCAGTATACTGCAGCATCAGCATTTGACTGACTGTTGATCTGCTGTTTCAGATTAGTGTTACAGTTATTTTCATACAGAAAGAACAATCACGAAACAACGAAAACCACCGAGGCAAACCGGTTAAAAACTGCACCTGTTACAGCCTCTCAGATGAGGCTCTGTGTAGCCCAAGCACAGCTGCCAGGTAATATTTTGTGGGGACATGTCACATCCTTGTGAGTAGAACTATAACAGGGAGTGGAATCTAACAGATCCTCAGATGTTATGAGTTCAGTTGCTTGTGCCATGTTTGGCCTCTCTATTGAATATGCCATGTAATTTCTATCATAGCACACAGTATTATGCTGCTGCAGCTCAAAACAATATAACGACCAGTTAATTACATAGATGTTGCTCACGAGTCCAAACTCAGGTAAATCACTGGAATTAACAGCAGTTACAAGTAATGTCTTCTCCGTACATATTTATGACCATTTAGATGAATCCATTCAACAGACACTGCATTGTTTGTGTCATCATTTCCGAGGAAAGCCCTTGTTTTTCTTTCAAATATGACATGCTGCGTATTTCTGAATCTGGTCCCGATGCACACTCATTGAAAAACATTGGGTGTTCAGGATGACTTACATTTTGACAACACTCATACATTTGATTATGCCTTACTAAAGACCTTTGCAGCCCACTGTTTGAAAAAACAATGTATTGATTCAAACCTCATGCACATGTGACGGACCATCGGTCCCAGGAGTTCTATCTGCGATGGAGCATGAATCAGATATAAATATTGTTATCAGGGAAAAGACATTTCAGATGTTTTAAATGCTGTTCAGTCTCTTTAACCTGCTAATTGTCTGTAGACCAATGACAGGAGCAAACACCATCTGAACACTTTCTATGAGTTCAAGGATGAATTTGTAGTACTCAGTATCTGTAGCTGTATCAATAATAAATGAACAGTCATTTGGCCTGAGGATTGCTTCAGTTTACTGTCACTTGAAGCTAATGTGCTGTAAGCTATAGGGCTTGGTTTGTCTCTGACATCAAGCAGAGAGTAGGGAAATCCAGTTAATGCAGTATTGAGGGCATCCAAGTCTAGTTGACCTAAAAGAACTGAATGTTTAACACACACTTTATTTCTAATGGAGCAATGCCTTCAAGAATTACATGCATCATATCCTGAGGTGTATGTTCAATCAAGTTAAAGGCTGGAAATTCTACCAGCTTGCTCTTCCTGTTGATGCCAAATGTAGTCTTTAAACTGTTCCTAAGATCCTCTGTATTTGCTTCTCAATGTCACTGCACTGCCGAACATGTCTTTCTAGTGTCCTTAGTTCAAAGTTGTCTTGGTCAAAATACATTTGCGTGTCCTTAAATGAACATTCACACTGCCGGCACTTACTCTAGGCGAAACCAACAGCCTCTTTAAATCCACAAAGCTCATGTTGTGCTAAGGTGTCTCCACATATCGACACTAATGCTCCAGATATTTCACGTTCACCAGCTGCAGTCTGAATATTAACACCATCATATAGCATTTTCAAGTCCTCATACAACCTGCCCAAAATTCCATCCACTCCACAATCAGACAACTCACTCTTCTTTGCAACAGCCAGTAGACGGATTGCAGCAGGTTTTGATCTCTATTTTGGATGAATGTTTCCTAATGTGTAATAAAACATCAGCAACTTATTTTGGGAAGCATGAGATCCAAGTGCATTGCAGATTTCAAATAATGATCTGTAAAGCAGAAGGTGGGGCTGAAAATAAAGGCTGTGATTTCATGAGCTCTCCATCTATGATGTCATAGAGAGAGCCACTTCTGTATTTTTGTGGCTCATCTGTCAGTTCTAACACTTTTGGATGGGACAATAACTGTTCTGAACTTGTAATCAGAGGTATGTAATGAAAACATTCAGGAACTGTGGCAAGAACCCTTTTTGTCCCTTTTTTCTGCAGCAGGCGGTATAGCCAACAGAAAGCTCCTCTGACTCCACACACTTGACATTGTTCTTAATCACATTGTCCTGCCTGTATGCTGTCCAAACAGATGTGAATGGATCCTCAATCCGGTCCAATACTGCCAATGCTTCCTTTTCAAGTTCACTTCCCTGATGTTGAAATACAGTTTGTAGCTGACTCCTCAGACTAGTCACCAACAGAGCTTGATATTGCTGCATTGCTGCCAAGACATCATTCACACCTCTGCAGAACAGACAACAGGGCTCTAGACTGCGACCATTTTGGGCGCACATGCGACCTAATTTCTCAAAGGTGCAACCAAAAAATATCAGAGGTCGCACCGGTATGACCAGCTGTAAGAGGGAGATACATTCTCTGCGATTCTCAAAAGTCTCCCTGTGGTCCAGCAACAGACACACATCAGGCCCATATAGTGGTCTAAGCCAATCAGAGACGGTGAAGGGCGGGACCTCTGTGTGTGTATCTTTGAAAACGTGTCTGCTGCGGTCACCCGAGACCGAAAATTCATAAGAAGAACGCGGACATATGCTGCGCAGAGCTGATGCTGTGTGATAAAGCTTGTTCCATACGCCACGAGAACAGAGAGATATGTTCGTGTTCCCGAGGTGACGAGAACAAAGTCCGTTTCGGCCCGGACTTTTTAAAACGTGTGTACAGAACTCATACGGCCCTCTGACTGCAGCGCGCACACAAAGACAGACAGGGTTTAAAGACGTTTCGCTGCTGAACAGCAGAAACCGCAGTTTAAGTGAACATGTGCGGAGGAGCAGGATTTGTTGCTACTATGCGGGTTTTGCTAATTTGCTGTTGACCTGAATGAGTGACGATAACGAGCCGGTAATGTTCAGGGAGGGGGCGTGACGTGCTCGTAGCATTATAACAGACTGAACAACCTGTGTGGTTCCATCCATGAAGGCCGAGTCACTCTGACTGACAGCAGTCAGCTGGTTTAAGGAGTTATAGAACATGGTTACATGACGAACGCCCATTTAAAAAGTATTGTTATTATCCTGCTATAGTGGACCATTGTCTGCCAGGATGATATCTGCATACAGCTAAACTGTAACAGACAGAATGAAGAGTCTGTCAGCTGGAGCTCAGCTTTAGAAAGAGAGGAGAAACTGAGGAAGAGAGGTGAGGAAGATGAGAGAAGAGATACTGTAGCTGCATTAAAAACGTGTTGAAGAAAACAAATATATATCTCAATCACAACTATTAAATAAATAAAGGTGTATATAATTTAAATAATTTTTAATTCCAATTGCCAGATAGATAAGTGAGGAGCGACAGCCAGAAAATACAGAGAGAAAGCAAACAGGGAACTGAAGAGTGCTGTAACTTTGAATCTTCATCATGGATTTCTGACAGGCAGACTTGTTGGCTAGTTTGTCTATAATTTGAATGAGTACTATCGGTACATGTATTTATTTATTTGTATTTACCTGTGTTCATTAAACAAGGTCCAAAGTCAGTTTAGGATGATATGTGATTATTAAGCCCGTTATTTCTAAAACTTTGGCTACAGCCCTGCGAGGCCGTCAGGTAAAGAGTAGATGTAGCTGCAGATGATGAGAGAAGATGAAAAGAACTTCTGTATTAGGATAGGTGTCAAGTTAAGGCCTGATCCATAAAATATATGGACAGTGATTAAAAAACAAACTGCTGTGTGATGTGTGATGCGGTGCACCTAACTTTTGTGCCGGTGCACCCAAGAAAAAAAGGTTAGGCGCACCGGTGCAACCAGTGCAAAAAGTTAGTCTAGAGCCCTGTGTTAGTAAACTTGATTAGTTTTTGTGTTGTGTCTCCTTTCTATTGGCTGTTGGCAACACGTGTTTGCAGATGGGTTAAGGGTGAGCCTATTAGAATATGAGAGAGCCTGTTCATGAAGAAGGTCATGACTGAAGAGTGTATGAACGTTCAGGGAGAGCAGCTCACTGTTCACTGGTGCTTTTGTTCTTTTGTGAAAAGGTAACGGCAATTAAATAAAGAGATGTTTGTTTCAAATAACAAAAGTTAAAGCTGTGCCTGTTTTTATTGCACAGTCAAACTAATTTCATGACAAATAGCCTATATCATAGAATTTTAGTCGACTAAAACTAGACTAAAAGTTAAAAAATGTTGATGACTAAAATGTGACTAAAATCAAATGACATTTTAGTCACAAGACTAAATAAAAACTAAATCAAAAATTGCTGCCAAAATTAACACTGATATGACTACACATACTTATAGGTATGCTTACAATGAAGGGTTAACTACCAAATAATGTAATTGTCAGAAACAGAACTCAGCCTCATAAATATCCATTTTTACAGTGAGCTCCCAAGGAGCCATGCACAATCACTACCTTCACATAAAATAAACCACATCATAAAGTGCTGCTTACCTTTCAGAGGAATCAAACTTCTGAAAGCAATATGGCACCCTGCACAAACTTCTCTCAGCAACTACGGTGTCACTGAAGAAAAGTGCAGCATGTGAGCTGTCACTCCTACCAAACCAACCGTGCCTCTGCACCACCTGCTGGCCAACCGGAACAGACTTACATGTATATCTGCAGATCTAATGGTTGTTCTGTATCGTCTTTATTTTTACTTTATCTGTTGTTATGCTGCTCAGGACCTTGTTTCGATGCTGCTGCAATGGCTTCATGTTCCTCGGCCACACTTGGAGGAGCTGTTCACGTCCACAGGGAGGAAAGGAGACAGCGTGCTGATGGAGCAAACTCTGTTTACCATGTGGGGTAACATCGGCTTACAAGGATTCAACCTCCAATCTCAAAAACACATTATGGTAAGAAGTCTTATGTCTGTATTTGTGTATTTGTAAATATTAATAAAACAGTTTTACAAATATTTGATTTCACGCCTTTGCGTCAATTGATGCGAAAATCGAAGCAAGTGAACCTGTGACTAATTAATCTGGGTCTACGCTGCGTCTTCTGCTGCTGTCCAACAACACTCCGCCGCATCCGTGTCCGGCTGCCGTTAAAAGAAAACAAGCGGTCGCTGCAGCAGTCATACAGCTAACATCAGGAGGAACATGCTAAACAAACAGTGACACATTCAACAGAAGGAACTCTATAGTACGAGAGCAGGTAGGAGTTTTCTCTGAGACATAGAAAGTGTCATCTAAGAACTTCCCGTTTGTGAACCCAGAGATAGCGAGTAGGATGTCAAAATGAGTGACAGCATGTAGCTCAGTCAGCAGGATAAAACCTGTTTGTAGTGCCTTTCACTGAACATGGAGGCCTTTCTTCATGGCTGTTCACTTTAATGAAGATGTGTTAAAGCACCAGAGCTGCTGAACTCCTTGTGTGTGAGAGCCTGTTTGGTTTATGTCATTTGAAATTGAACATGATCAAAGTGTCGTGCGTTCACATGAACTTTATTAATACCCATGGAGTCATTGGGTTGTGTTAGCAGCATATACAACAACTGACAGTAAACACAATGCATGTGTTGATGATTTTCTGTGTCCTCTTCACAGATACTGTGTGTTGATACCCCAGTATTTTCTGAGCCAGTCATCTACAAAGTAAGTTACTAACACAGCCACAACTGTTATGTTGTGTTATTTTAAATGATACAATGATTCTGTACATGGTTTGTAAACCTTCAGCTGTAATGGAAACAGTAGTGCTTTTTATATTGTTTGAATGGAAATGTAACCGTGCCCTGACAGATTTGTTTTCTTCTTTTCTTCTTCTTAGAATTCTTTTCTTCTTTCACATTAAAAGAAGAAAATGAATCATAATATTAATTAATAATAATTAAGAAGGAGAGGTTGGTGTCTTTAGATAAGCATGTGTTTCAGAGATTCAGTGTAGTTTTGAGTGTGAGTACCAGTATGTGTTTGGCATGGTGTGCTGCTGATTTTGATTGAGCTTTGTATTCTTTCAGGTCTTGTATACATTCAAAATGAGTACTGTGATTAAGTTTGTGCGGCATTATTATCAATACGTAGGGAGTGGCAGAGATGCCTGATTGTCAGGGCTCCTTGTACAAACAGAGCACAGTGTTGAGTAATAGGGCACAGAAACTTCAAGGTCCGCCAAAGAAACTGTTATTACTAACAGCAGCGTTACAGTGAGGAAACATACAATAATTATTCTATAACCCTATTCCCAGTTTGTTTGGGTGTTGTCAGAGCTTATTGCCTTTGATTAGGTGGTTGTTGTTGCAAAGAGCGTAAGGGAACCACACAGCCTCTGCTCTCTTGTTTCTGTGGTCCTGTAATACCTTTCATTCTGCTCTGTAGCCACTTAAGGTTTTCCTTAAGGTCATCCATTTTGATGTTGTTGTTGTCACATACACACTGTCACAAATGTTTAATTGAACGCTGGCTATCATACACGGGAAGAGGGATGTGATAGACGTGTATCCAGTGATTAGCCTGGCTGCCTCTCTAAACCCCTCTGGAAATGGTAAAAG
Source organism: Parambassis ranga (assembly GCF_900634625.1). Taxonomy (NCBI): domain Eukaryota; kingdom Metazoa; phylum Chordata; class Actinopteri; family Ambassidae; genus Parambassis; species Parambassis ranga. The sequence continues at coordinate 820,608 of NW_021144767.1, forward strand.
CATTTTTGTAACTTCTATACAGATCCACAGTTTACTAAACATCGCAGATTGACACTAAGAGGCAAGAGATGGTGTAAACTAGCACACAGAAAGATGTTTTATATAGGCTACTATGAATGAGCTGAGACACTCCATAAATCATGTGTACAGGTGTACCTGAAGGGGCAGATGGAAGCTACAGACAGCAGGTCATCAGCTCTAACAGAAGAGACGACTCAACAAAAAGGCACGAGACGTCGTACAATATGTGGTCTTAATAATACAGTTACATTGTTCTAAGTGTTTTGTTGTTGGATTTCAGTTACCACCCCCATGTACGTTGGTATCAGACGGTCAACTGTGCAGTTGCAAGAGTGATCTTGGTGAACCCAGAAAGTCAGCGCTGTGATTTCTTCTCTGACAGAGTCATCTACAGGTCTGTCAGGACCAGACCACCAGTGTTTGCTCACTCACTTTCATCACATCCAACATTCAGTGGAACTTTCTGTCCAGAGCATTTTACACTGGTGGTAGTGGGTACATGTTCGCCATGCCAGTCTGTAAATTAGACAAACAAACGGTGTCACACAGTTCCGGGTTACAGTTTAATGTAAAGGGCATCTCATTCAGTCACTTTCCTTTGGTGCTACTGTGATTGTTCTGTATTCTGTTGTTTCTGAATAATACAGCTGTCTCATAATTGGATTTAAAGGAAATCTACATTTAATTTGTGATTACATTATCATGAAATTTGATTGGCCTAACATTATACTAATTTAGCAAAGATATCTTTACTCTGCTGCAGTTACATTCATTCATGTCAGGGAACAAACTTCTTTGTTTGCACAGACTCAATATACCCGCCCTCATTTGTGTCAGATTTTCATTGTATACATTACATAACAGTAGAATAAAGCTTGCCCATCTGATTCCTAAGACCTTCTATCAGCAGCAAATATGTAACTTGGTTGTTGGTGCATTTCTTGACTGTCAGTATACCTGATTCCTTGTGGTTGCTCACCTGTGGGAAGCTTCCAAGGAATTATAGTGGTTTATTGGTTCACCCTGACAAAGAATGAGGAGGGATATAGGGGGAGATTATAGAGTTTGAGAGATGATCATGAAACAATGTAGAATATTAATGTTCCCTTTTGTGTTTTTGCAAATTGAAATCGTAAATTGCCTTAAATGCTTCCAAATTGCAAACAAGTGACCTGGTATGGAGGAAACTTGGAGTGTGTTGATGCCCTCTTTTTGTTCTGCAGTGGCAGAGTGAATGGTCGTCAGTACAGAGCCGACCTGGAGCTTTACCAGAATATTGTTGCTGAACAGTGCTGCTGGGAAATGAAGTCCAACCAACCCGTTCTCAAACTAGTCAAACAGCAGCAGGGACACTGGGAAAGACTTGTCAGGACTAAGGTACTCAACTTGTGTTCAGTCTACAGCAGAAATATAGAATTTTTCCACATCATCTTCTGATTGATTTAACAGGTGATTTATCTTTCTAGAATATTTTTGTGAGTCACGACATGGATCACCTTGACGACGAGGAAGAAACACCAAACGGTAAGCTGCTGGAGACTGACTTAATTTTTGTGATAATACCTACTTTCAGTGAGAATGATTCGCCCTCTTGTGGTTTTGTGGTTTATAGGGAACACAGGAGAGGACAACTGCTATGTGAATTCAGAGAGCGGTAGTGAAAGTGACTGAACATCTAGCTGTGCATGCATTCATACTTATTCATCATAGGATCACAGGACTGTTATAAAGTTTACACAGTTAAGTGATCTGATTTATACTATAGAAAGAGATTTTTGCTCTGAGATGCAGAGAGCCGTTTGTGTTTCATGCAAATATTTTACATCAGACAATGTTACTTTTGAATTATTAGTCTGTTGGAAAAAAATATTCTCCCTTGCTGTCATCAAAGTAAATAGTGTTCAGTACAGAGTAAGTAATAAGAGTAATTAATTCTCACCAAGTGGCATCAAAAAGTATGGAAAAAAATCATATAAAACAAATAACATAAAAAAACTATGAAACCTGTAGTAATATACAAATGCTCCACCATAGTATAAAGTATAGTTCACGTGAGGAGCAATATTGTGGTTATTATATCAAACGGTCATTCTGCCTGTTGGCATTTTGGAGAGAGAGAGACACAGTTTGAACATTTCTAACTATTTACCAGTGGGCATTATGAAAATGTACAGTTTATTATTTATAAAGATCAGCAGAAAATACTATTCTGACTGCACACACACACACACACACACACACACACACACACTCTGACTGCAGACACGCACACGCGCACACTCTGACTGCAGACACGCACACGCGCACACTCTGACTGCAGACACGCACACGCGCACACTCCGACTGCTCGCACACACACGCACGCACGCACTCCCGACTGCTCTCTGACTGCACACACACACTCCCGACTGCACGCACACACACACTGACTGCACTCCCGACTGCACACACACACTCTGACTGCTCTCTGACTGCAGACGCACACACACACTCTGACTGCACACACACACACACACACTCTGACTACACACACACACTCTGACTGCACACACACACACACACACTCTGACTACACACACACACTCTGACTGCACACACACACACACACACTGACTGCACTCCTGACTGCACACACACACACTGACTGCACTCCCGACTGCACGCACACACACACACTGACTGCACTCCGACTGCACACACACACTCTGACTGCTCTCTGACTGCAGACGCACACATACACTCTGACTGCACACACACACACACACACTCTGACTACCCACACACTCTGACTACACACACACTCTGACTGCGCACACACACACACACACTCTGACTGCTCTCCGACTGCAGACACGCACGCGCGCACACTCCGACTGCACACGCGCGTACACACACTCTGACTGCGCACACACACACTCTGACTGCGCACACACACACTCTGACTGCTGTCGTGACCTTCACTGGTCACCCCGGATTGTCAGACTCCGTCTTCTGTAATCAGAACATTGAGTGAAAGACAATACCCTGGGTTTGTAGTTTCGCCTTTGCAAAGGGAGAACACTCAGTGAACACAGGCCTTTCAGTCTGCTTCACTCCCCTCCATAAGTGTTCTGCCCCTCCCTGGACACAGGCTCGTGGAGGTACATTTGCATAATCTATTTGCATAATAGATCAACAGTTTTTCAAGACCTTTGTTGGTATTACCATATTGGGACATGTTGCCCTGTTATTCCCACCTACCAATTATAATAATTGGTCTAACATATTTTTGACTGTGAAACACTCTGTATCCCTCCTATGTTGGATGATTTATCTTACGTCCGATGCCTCCCAGTGCTTCGCCTTCACCGCATCAAAAGGGTTCCAGGAATGATAACATCCTCCCGAACTCCCTGTAACGGAGGATGTGTTTGTGTGAAAGAGTGTGAAAACCTCCCTTTTTCTCTGAGTGAAAGCATACATACAGGTAAATATGTGCTCTGTATCATGTCAGTGCATAGGTAACCTTATATAATTCCACACTGCGCACACACACACACACACTCTGACTGCTCTCTGACTGCACACACACACACACTGACTGCACTCTGACTGCAGACACACACACACACACTCTGACTGCACACACACACACAGACTGCTCTCTGACTGCACACACACACACACACACACACACACAGACTGACTGCACTCTGACTGCAGACACATGCACACACACACGCTCTGACTGCATGCACACGCACACGCTGACTGCTCACTGACACACACACACTCACTGACACACAGACACACGCACACTCTGACCTCCTGACGGACTGTGACTAACCCGTCACCTTCTCTCTCTCTGTGTGTTCAGAGTCGGATCCTGTCCATGTTGCTCTGCTTGTCATCTTCCTCTTCATCCTCCCAGGTACAGCTGGACTTGCAGGTCCTGGTCTGGGGTCCATGTAGAGTCAGTGACTGTTCACACCTGGGATTAGCGTGTGAGGTGACCACATCACATGGCACAGCTGTGATTGGATCACATGCTACAGGCAACCTTGCCTGTTTGACCTTTGACCTCTGTGCAGCTCTGTCACTCTGTCTCTGCTTCCTGTTTTCTCTCCTGTCAGGTTCATGACAGACCTGCTCCTCCCACTAAGCCACTCCCCCCTGATCCCGCTCTAAAACCTCAGCCACAGGTAACCTTGCCTGCCGGTGTCCATGTGCTGTTTCCGTGTTAATGTGTGATTATTAGAATAGTTAGGTAATAGTGTATCATTTATGAAGTCCTCTCTATCTACACACTGCCACCATCAGGGCAGACTGAGAGCTACAGCACTGGCCTGTGGCAGATCAGTAAAGATGGAGAATTCTGTGATGTCACTCTCTTTCCTGGTCATCACTGACTCGTGTGCCCCCCCCCTTCCCATCAAGCCACTGCCCCCCGACCCCCCCCCCCCCCCACCGGTTTTCTTTGTTGAGTGTTTGTCTGCAGTTCATGTACAGATCAGATCAGGCTGCAGCTCCACCTGCTGGTTGGAGGAGAAACAGCATTAAATATGATGTGGAATATAAAAGTACTGTAAAAGTCATAGGACATCTTCTGTTCGTACAGTAGGGGGCGTCACACTTCTGTCTGCATGCTGTGATCACTTAACAGAATTTCACAATATAGCTCAGTACACAGCATCCCATTGCTAAGGCTCTACTCTTCCTCTTCTGCTCTTCTTCATCACTAACCTCTCAGCTGCTAGCGAGTCAACCAGCTCCACCCAACAAGCCACTCCCCCCTGACCCCTGCACAACTGGACAGGTACGACCTGCCTCTGGCTGCAGCCTCTGATAGTGCTGAGTAGAGAAGCCGCTTGATTGATCAGTGTAATGTGATCAGGTGGTTGATCACTGTGATTATTGAACTCACCTGAAATCTGGTGTAAGCTGATTGGTCAGGGACACAGGTGAGCGTCAGGTCCTGGATTTATGTAGATTCTGATAACATTCCCTGAACTACAAATTCTCAGGGTTAGTTCGACCCATTTAATCAATCAACAAAACTAATCAGCTATTTGAACGACTAATCATGGTTGATGACATTTGATGAAGATTCCACTTTAGATATAGCGTAAACATATAAATTCTTCAAGTATCAGGTTCCACTCAGACCGGTGCTGCCCAGGAAGCCTCCCCCGGCCTGCTACCCCGACCTCCTACAGCCCCCCGACTACGCCTCTGACATCAAACCCCAGCGGCACAGAAGTGTTGCACCAGCTGCCTCTCCTAACAGGTACAGTGGTTCATTCCAGACCAGGAGAGAAAGACGTTTTAAAGCTCAAACTGTAACTGTGTGTCTCTGCAGACGGCCTCCTCTTCCTCCCATTCCACCGTCTAGCGCCTAAGATGGAGGCCATGAAGATGAAGATGATGCTTGGTCATTGGATTTAATCCTCCTCAACGCTGCTCTGTAAACAATGGTGCCTTGCTAAGCAGCCCCTCAGCACTGATCATGTCACTTCAAAGCCTGGAGCTACGCCTCGGGTCAGTGCCTTGCTCACAGATGGAGTCATGTGATGACTCACAGAGAGCTGCCCACACTCTCTGAAGACGGACTAGAACTTGAGGGACAAAGTCCTTCAGATCGTAATCAGATTACTTTACAGACTGAGTCTTCATCAGATTGTAATCAGATTATTATTTCTATGGTTCAGGCTGAAAGGTGAAAAATCTTTAGTCTGGAGTTTTGATTTTAGAATGAATGGGAGAAGTTGAGCTGCTGAAATGAATAGACGTTATTGAAAGTGAGATGTTTTAGATGTTTTCTTTTTCTCTGAGCCTTTTCAGTTAGAAGGACCTTTCCCCACCTTTGCTGAGGTGGCCAGTGAGTTTGTGGAAGCTGACACACTTCCTGGATCTGTGCTGGACTCTGAAGTTAACTGAAAGCCTTACCAGCAGCACCTGTCTGTCTCTGTGTCTCTACAGTCTTCATCTGTCTAATGTGTCTTCAGCTGCCAGAATGTACTCAGTGAGTTGTCTGCTGTTGTATTGTTATGCCAAAGAGGATCAATCATTCTGAATTAAAATATTGATCTGTTGAGAGCAGAAATCACTGAGAATGCTGTTTCAGCCACGATTCTTCATCTGAGTTCTGCTAAAGTTATGTGAGGCAGAGCACTGATATCTGAACAAAACCTGGTCTGAAAAGGTCTCACGCGGTTTGGTCTTCAAAGAGGACCAGGAGTAAATCAACTCTGCTGGGTCAGCTTTAAATCACACAATCGGTCCTTTTGTCAACACCTGCCCAGCAGCTTTCACCCCATCCAAACCCTAACACAATGGGGCCGTCAACTAGTCCTGCACAGTGTCTGGTCCTTAACTGACCATTAACCAACAACAGGGATCTTAGTCATGTGAGTCAAGATCCCCCCACAGAGGTCCTGAACACATAAAAACTCAGATTCCACACCAGAACAGCAGCAGGACCGAAGAAGCGACGCGGGGGACGAAACGTCTTCAAAACACCATCCTTGAGTCCAGCTGCCGCCATCAGACTCCTGGACACAGCGGCTCTGTTCCACCTTCACTCAAACCAAGTGTGATGTGAAATAGGAGCAGCCAGGTAGCCGTTCTTAGCTAACCTGCACAAAGGGGAGGGACGGAACTTTTGTAACAGTTTGTCTCAGCTCAGTGTGAGAGAGCGGCCTCATCACTCGGTCGTCAACACAGAAATATGAAACAATGGAAACACTCATGTCACATCTTTGACTTCAAGCCACAGAACAGTGACTCACTTCCTCTGAGTCTGAACGTTCTACTAGTCTTCTTACAGATATCAGATCTATCATCTGATACCATCAGTTCATTGTTCACTGACACTGATTGAGACAGTTTGGTTCTGTAAAGAAAATGTATCCTGTCCACTCAGCTGAGTCAGCTGATCACATGCTCTCACATCTCTTTTCTCTGTATTCTGACCACATGACACTTCCTTTCATCACTTCCTGTATTTCAGACCCATCGTTTGTCGGCTCGTCTCTGGACCAAGCCGAGAAGAAACTCTACTTCTTCTTTAGTGAAATTGGGAAAGAGTTTAACTTCCTGGACGAACTGCAGATCTCCCGTGTGTCTCAAGTCTGCAAGGTAACATAAAAAGTGACAGCAGGATGTGATGTCATCTGATGCTACAGTCTGATGCCTGTGTGTGCAATTACAGGACGATGTGGGAGGACAGAGGACTCTGCAGAGGAAGTGGACGTCCTTTGCCAAAGCAAAGTCCCCCAAACAGCTTCCCTTCAACATCCTCCAGGATGTGTTCACACATGGTGGCTGTCTCCTTCCTGCTGGTGCTCTGCATCTGTGCCCTGATGATTGCTGCACTTTACGTGTGGCAACAAAGACAAGCCGACCGCAAATCACACCGTCTGGTCTGTCCAGAGGAGGGCAGCAAAAACAACAACTGTCTAGAGATCTGCTCTCTGAGCAGCCCAGAGGACCCTGGACCAGACCTGAAGGTAGTCGAGTGAAAACGTGTTGGTCCATACACCTCTCCTCTTCCTCCCAACCTGTGTGGCCTTACACTCTGTGTAATGTGCAAAGTGGACTTTAGCCTGTAGTTGTTGAACACACTGTTCTGCTTCGTTTTCACAGACGACGGGATTATTGTTTGATTGTAATGATGGCTGGGAGATCAGTTATCAAGTGATCAATATTTGCACATTTGTAATGTTAGTTTAATTGATTGTGTACAGAGCTGTTGTGTTTGTTTACAATAATGCAGGGATTGATTGTTTATTGTTTTGAATTGATCTCTGACCTCATGTGAATCTGCAGCTTTAATAAATCTTCCTCAACAGCTGGTCTCCTGTTGGTGGAAACACTGCCACCAAAATTTATGACGTCGCGCCACAATCAGGAAGTGCTTTGAAGGCCAGACCGTCCCATTTACCAACGGTTGAGGATCCTCCAGTTTTCCTGGTTACCACAGCGCTGCAATACCGTTACTATAGTAACAGACCTAACAAAGCCAGTGGTTTCTTCGGGCGAGCGTAAAACACAGTGAAGAGAACCGTCGGTGCTGGTCGAAGCTGGAGGAGGTAACGTCAGTGTCATCCCACAAAGTCCAGCTCATGCTGAAGCCTGACTGCTTTGTCACATGGCCCCAGGTGACATTAGGTTGATGTTAAATCAACTTAGAAAAGTTGGGAGGAAGCTGCTGTTTACTTCCAGTTACAGTAGACGGTTTTATTTGTCTGATGACATGTTGTTGCCTTTTCTGCTCCCTCCGCACACACAATGGACATGAGGAGATTCCCAACAAAGACACGGAGAGTTAGAGTTGTTTTCAGCATTAACCCATATTGTAATAAGGCCAGGTTAGCTCCTGTTAGCCTGCTAGCTTCAGCCTCGCTGTGCCAGTGCACATAGCCACCTGCTCCTATTCTTATCAGCAAGAATAAAACACATGTGATGGACCGTCAGGACACAGTGGAGCATTATATGAACAGGGAAACACTGATGCAGCAGATGAGGCAGGGCATCATTATAAACACATCCACAAGGTTTGTTGTGAATTCAGCAGTTTTATAAGCAAATAAAAATAAAGACATGCATCTTTTTGAAAGTTAGTATTTTTAGTGTTTCTGTATTATCTGCATTAAGCAGAGTTTGGTTCATGGTCCAACAACTTTTTGAAACTCAGATGAAGAGAACTGTGTTAAATCAACATGCTGATGTTATTTCATTGATGATATATATATTTAAAGCTCACTTATATTGGTTGTTAATTCAAAAGTATGCTTGCTGAGGTGAGTGATGACGGGGAAACTCTATCAGGTGGACATGAGGGAGATTTGCCAGTGTTTTGTCTCTGTAAATGAGAGAAGGCCTCAGATATGGAGGCTTTGTATCATCTGTTAGTGTAGTGCCACCAGTGTGTTTGACAAAACTGTTGTTTCACTTGGAATTAGTATCTGTCACCGTGTTTTAAAATCAATGAGTGTTTATTGAATCTGTCTCTGAAATAGTCATTAAGTGTTTACTTCTGTAGCTAAAATAGTTTAACAACCTGTTAAAATCTGCAGGAAATCTCAACTACTTCATATTATTATATTTCATAATATACTAATGTACTTTTTTTCACCACCAACCCACAGAAGGTGTCCCCCCCCGTAATGAAGGGCCTCTTCATTACTGTTAGCAGTGGTTGCTAGCACAGTTAATCTTTTTTTAGTTCACCTTTAACCCATGTAGGGAGCATGATTTTTGTTTGTGTAGTGGCAGTGGGATGATTGATAAAATAAAAACACAGCAACATGGAGTAATTATTTATTGTTGTAATCGCTTGGTGGGACCGGGTGTGTTCAGGGATATGACTATATATCAATATATAGTAATAGATCAATCAGTTAGATGGTGAAATATATTAGATACATTGATACATTTATCAGTTTGAGATTCTTTAAATATGAGTTAAATATATTACTTGGATGCAAACGATTCACATTTATTTTTTATTATTTATATCTAAGAATTTCATAGCATTAAACGCAGTTAATCGCAATTTGTCATTGTATACATTTTAGTAGAAGAAATGTTATTGATCACGTTTCTCTTGCATGTGTGTGTGTGGAGGACCTCTTGCTGATTGGCGTATCATAAGTTTTGAACCCGGACCCTCTCGCACCCAAACCGACGATGATTCCCCTACACCACCATCCAGCTTTGTTCTCTGCCGCAAATGCTTTAATTGTGTTAAACATTTTAATCGGATTCATCATGATGTTTGATTAGCCCTAATTATTATGTATCCACTTCAAATGTAACTTTGTAACAATTGCGTGCAGTGAAACTGAAAGTTTAATGTATTTTATTGTGTCAGCCATGTAGTGTAGTCGAACGAGACTGCACGGAGATTCAAATGCCAAACGATCCATGAACCAATAACACACACCGCAATTCATTTTATTCACCACTAGATGTCCTACTCGAGCACTGTGTCATTGAAGCCTCGAGTAATGAACCTTTTTCTTGAATCAGGTGTCGAAGCTTCAACAAAGCCTTGAAAACCCATCACTAGCTGTAGGTATTATCTGTAAGACACAAGAACCAGATGCTGAATTAACTATACAATGATCGGATTGTGGGTTTTTAATGATTGTTTATTGTTAATGTGTGATGGTGTGTGAGCTCTTACCTTTTGTTGTGGCCAGGGGTGACAGTCAAAAGAGTCCCTCTTGGAACAAGCAGGCATTTATGGTTCCGGACCAGTCCACTCAGGAAATAGGTGCAGGGGGAAGGACAATTTTAGTTATGAGTTTTAAACCAGCTTTTAGCTTTTAATAAAAAGGAATTCCATGTATTTATTGTACATATGTGTTGTATTTGGTGTGAGGTGTATGGTGGGGTAAGTGTAATGGAGGGAGAAGGAGATCACCTATCTGGGGATGGGAGAGGACTCCAGGTGTGGCAGCAGCTATTTAAAGCGGCCATTTTGTACGTATGGTGGTTTTTCTGTTGTGTGCTGTCAGGACCACATGCTGCCTGTGGTTCCCAGCATGTGGGTACATTTATTGATGTTTGTTATGTGCTTGCTAAAAAACATCTACATAGATGGTACATCCAACTCTGTCTCCTACATGTGAAGTTGAGCTGCTACATGGCCATCCTAGAACTGTGTCACAGGAGAACAAAGCTTTCCACCTGAACAGGGACTTGAACCCTGGACCCTCAGATTAAAAGTCTGATGCTCTACCGACTGAGCTATCCAGGCTCTACATGTTGTGTCAGAGACTAATTCTGTGCGGACAGGTTAACTGAAACAGAGAGCATTGATTAAGGGTGAACTTCCTGTGTGTGCAGACAGTGGAGGGGGTGGAGGAGGAAGTCCTGTTCATATCAGCTGACAGGACCAATTCTGGTGTAAACACATGTTGCTTTAATCTACAAAGTGAAATTGTTATTTGTTACATGTCAGTTTTCTCTTCCAAGGACTCAGTTTAGCATGACATGATCAGCTTGATGTTCATATATGTGTTACACATTATTACTAGATGAGCTGCAGTGAAACATCCAAGCGACCACGTCCCAGCACATGTCAGAGATGCAGAACAGATGGAACAGTCTTATGGAGTGATGGAGGCCATGAAGCCTCCTAAAGCTTTGAATGGAGCTGAAGTCATGATGCACTGGTCTTTCTTATATAATGTCTCATAAGTATTTGTTATAATATTGTGTCATTGAGCACTTTGCATATCACTGTCCTCCATGAGGAGACTGTCCTCCATGTCTAGATAAGGCTTGCTGTCTAGCAACTATTGCCCTGCACACTGGCTCCCAACAATGCCCAGCTTCAGCCTTGCTTCAGTGGTCTCTATGAATATGACCTGGATGACATGTAAACATACAGTGTGCTCTTTGTAATCTGTATTCTGGCTCTGAAACAAGTGCCCCTTGTGAGAGTTGAAGTCACAATCTTCAGATTATGAGGCTGACTCGCTGCCTACTGCACTAACGAGGCTCAGAAAGAGGTGAAACATGGTCTTTTTTTCTTTTTCTTCTTTAAATAAAGACATCTACAGTGCTCATGCTGGCTACTGCACCAACAAACATTCTTAATTTAAATCAAATGAATGTGTTCTTTAAAAAGCCTCTAAAGGTAAAACATCACAGTAATTCTTCCTGTGACACCTTCACTACCAGTGATGGTAAGTGCTCTTGTTTCAAATGTGATGTGCACTGTACCACTGAAGCTCGTCTGTGAAGTGTAGTGCCTCTGTGTGTGTGTCACAGTGATGTTAACAGAAGTCAGATAGGTCTGTTAACACATATAAAAACAACAGCATAGATGTGAAGGTGAATATATGTCCCCTCACATGTTCCTCAGTTAAAAGTGTCATTGCATTGGCCGGGAATCGAACCCCGGCCTCCCGCGTGGCAGGCGAGAATTCTACCACTGAACCACCAATGTTGTGGAAAGCTGACATCTAGTGGTGCCATCGCAGGTTGCAGCCTCCTCATTCCAAAATCAATCCCTCCTCCACATAAAGTCAAAAGTTATAAATTCACCTCATTACATGAGCGGTTGTGTGTAATGACGCGGCTCACCAGCAGAGGGCGTGTGACGGAACAACAAGCAGGAAACTACAGGGGAGAAGAGACACAAGCATCCACAGATCACAACAGACACTCAGCTCTTCTCTCTGAGACCATGATGATACCGTCACATATCATCACTGCACATGTTTTTGGCTGCACGTCTGGAAATGAGAGGAGACAGAACATTATCATACATGTTGCATAAGTAAAGTCACATGACATGCACCACTGTAAACAAAGGAAACCACATATTCTCAGACTCTTAGAACACAGAGCTGAAGGATGAATGTAAGACAGCAGTTTGTTGCTCTCTGACTTTTCTGCCATGTTCAGTTCGTAGCTGCAACACAAGCACAGTCAGAGTGTAGTTATGATCAGCTGAGAGCGGGAGGCGGTCCTTGAACACACCATGAGAACCGCGGAGACTCAATCCAAGGCAGCTCCTCTGCAGGCTGAATGTTCCGCTCGTGTTTTCTGTGTGGATGAAAGAGTCCAGATGAGTGTGGGAGCAGCGCTGCAGGCCGACAGTGAAGGAGCTGCTAGCGGACTGTGTCTCTTCATGTTCAGCTCATGTGGAGCTCTGATGATCTCTGCACTTTGCTGCTGGAGAGAGTCCGTGCGCTGCGCAGCGGCTTCTCCCTCTTCTTCCTCTCAGAGATGAAGTCAGACTATCAGAGCTCCATCAGAAGCTGTTTTCCAGCTGAGCCGCATGTTGCTTCAGAGACTCAGAGGACAACCCGACATCTGCTGACGTCACTTTGTCCCAGAGTCCGGCTGTTGCAGCAGCATCAGACCCTGATGATGGTGCAGACAGACTTCTATCAGAGCTGCTCGCTGCTTCTCTCGCTGAGCAGGTTGAATAAAGTCCATCACTGTTCTGTTTGTGTCACAGCTGTTATCATGTAAACAGACACAGACAGAGCAACAACAGGGAGGCTGCTGTAAAAATCAGCTTCATGTTTCCAGTGTGAGGGCGCCCCCTGCTGGAGACGTGTCCTGGTTTAAAGGCGTGGCTTCTGTGGACTTACTTTCGTTTTTGAGCTCCTGTCAGACAGACTGCAGCAGAACCAGCAGCTCCACACACGAAGGTGGAAACTTCTGGAAGTCAGGACTGATTCAGCAGGTGAGTCTGTCGATATCTGATCAATCATCAGTGTGATCACCTCATTGATCTTTGCTGCCTGTAACTGATGGATCTTTATTGTAGTAAGTCCCTGAAACGCGGAACCAACAACAAGCGTCTCTGTTGATCGTTCTCTCTGTAAAGTTCAGCAGCTTCATTTGCTCTGAAACTCAGATCGACTCGTTCAAAGCTTCAAGCGGAGAAAAGGTCGCTTTATTCTGACTTTATCAGTTTTTTCGGTTTGACGCGCCTGTGCTGCGCAACAGCCGCGCGCCACGTTACGTAAGTTTGGTTGGTTTAAAGTTCATGGTGCGTTCAGGTGCATCTGGTTGAATTGAGTTCAGATGATTCTTGTTACTAAAACTAAAACATTGATAAATGCATCAATTTGTCATGTTTTATTTTTCATGAATTCATATCGATGATTGAAACTCATCAGAAGAAACATTTTCTCTTCAAGGGTTCATAAATATGTGAATCTAATATTTGCCATGAGGAGAAGTGTGTCAGTCCTCAGAGCTCAGACAGTAGCTGCTCATGTGTTTGTCCTTTCTATAGAAAATAGTCCACAGACTGTTACAGAGGAAGGTCTCAGTGCTTCACTCAGTCTGTTCACACTGTGACAGAAACACACATGAACACATGTTCATTTATTCACATGTTCACACATGGAGAGAAGTGACAGAATTCTGAAGCAAACACTGAATGTGTGTGTGCACTGTTCCACTTACAGCATGTGACATCAATAATAACAGCATCAGAGATGTTGGTGTGTTTACAGACTCACCAAAATAAAAGCCTGAGAACCAAACCTGGTCTGAGGCTCTGATGCTAAGCTAACAGCATGATTAGCCTGTTAGCATCTACATGAAGGATCAATAACAACATGCTGACTGTGTGTTTCTGTGTCATGTTGCTGTGTTTGTGTGAAGGTGTGAGCTCTGCTATGAGTCAGTGTGAGGACAGAGAGGAGGGAGTCCCTCCCTCTAAAAGCCCTCTGTGTGGGGACCATGAGAGCCGGACCAAAGCTCAGAGGTAAGAGGACCGTCTCTGACTGTCCATGACTCTTCTCCATGTCAGAGCTCACACTCACATTCACACATCTGTGTGTTCAAGAACAAAGCAGCAGCACACTGCACACTCTGCTGGACCTGGACCTGGACCTGGACCTGGACCTGCCAGCTGTGTGTCCATGAAGAGTGATCGGTCAAAGGATCCGCCCCCTTATTTCAAAGATGTTGATCCATCTGAGGGTCAAAGGTCAGAGTTAATGTCACAGCTGCAGTTTGTTTCCATCATTATTAAACATTTAAAGTGTAACATGATGTTCAGCAGCATTTTTCCAGAAGAAGCTCAGAGTCAGTGTTTGTGATTCTATCAGGATCCAGGATGTGAGAGCAGACTCTGCTGGACCTGGACCTGCCAGCTGTGTGTCCATGAAAAGTGATTGGTCGATGGGTAGGCCCTTTAATTTCAAAGCTGATCAGCCATCTGATGATCAAAGGTAAGAATCACTCTGGAAGTGTCTCCATGCTGTGATGAGCTCTGCTGGACTCTTGGGGTTGTATGTGTCTGTTTGCTCTGCAGGTGGTTGATGGTTTGGAGCATCTGTAGCACAGAGTAATGCATATTTACAGTGCTGCTTCAAAGTGTATGAATCATTTAAAATCTTCTATATGTCTGCATAAACATGACTTAAACATCTGCCTCACTGTACTAGAAAGGCAGCCCACTGAAACAAAGTATGGAAAGACATTTCAGTAATAAAACATTTAACCCTTGTGCGTCATTGGGGACTTTTTTGTCCATTTGGGTAATTTTTGCCTCTTTACCTGGCCACCATTTTATCTGTGTTGGTGCATATGGCACAATTTTTTGTAACAAAGACTCTCTCTAGACACATTTTAGAATTCCAATTTAAATTTTTCAAATACATCACCAGAACATGGTGAAACAAATTTACTACCCTTTTGTGTAATTAGGGGACAAAAAAGTCCCCTTCCAAAAAACTGCTATAAAAACTTAACAGATTAATGTTTTTTTCTGCTTTTTTCTGCATAAATATGTTAAACAACTTCAGCCTGCTCAAAACTACCAAACATTAAATCATTTTGAGGAATTTAACCCTTTAAATGCCAGTTTGATTACTTGATGTCACAGTAATTTTTTTATGAAGAAAACACAAAAAATGAGTTATTTTCCACAAAACAAAAGTTAGGTGGCTGAGGCATTATTTTTATATCTGTCATGGATAGGTCAAAGATTAGCCAAAATATTGAGTTTGATGCATTATTAGTTTTTGTGTAGCAGCAGTTTAAAATGGTGTTTTCCACTTAGGGCCCATTAACTCCTATTATAATACTACATTTTTTAATATCATAGCTATAACAACATATAACCATGCATTTCTTGATGTAAGGGTTTCATTTTTGAAAAAAATAGTTAAATTTGACATTTTCTACTGTTCACCACTAAAATCAGCCATTAACCCATTATATTCCTATGCATAAAATGCTTGTGTTTTGGATTGTGTTCAGTAGGCTGTTTTAAGTGTGTGTGCATGTGTTTGTACACGTGTGTATGTGTCCATGTGTGTGCATACGTGTGTGTGTGTGTGTGGTGTGTGTGTGTGTGTGTGTGTGTGTGTATATGCATGCATCTGTGTGCTGTTTCATGTGTCTTTGCAGTAGTCATTGTTGGTGTTAAAACGTATGTATGTAATGTCTGATGAAGTTACTTCAGTATATACCATCCACAGACATACAAACACTCTTTCAAGTAAACAAAAACATGCCCCCTTCCATTTTTGAAAAAAATAGTTAAATTTGACATTTTCTACTGTTCAGCACTAAAATCAGCCATGAACCCATTATATTCCTATGCATGAAATCCTTGTGATTTCATCATTTTTTGTGGTTGTGTTATTGCGCTTAGTAGGCTGTTTTAAGTGTGTGTGCGTGCATGTGTGCATGCATGTGCATGTGTGTGTGGGTGTTTGCCGTTTCATGTGTTTTTGTAGTATGTATGTTGACCTTGTAAAGCTTGTAATGTCTGATGAAGTTTCTGCAGTACACTGTCACAAACAGCCACAAACACACTCTTTGAAGTACACAAAAACATGCCCCCCCACCTCTTCCTACTGCACTTCAAGGAGGTCAATGTGGAGAAAACACAAACAGCAGTTAGCCAGCAGCACCTGGCTGCAGTCCTGGCGTCCAGACTCCTCTTTTTCTGGATGTTTCACTTCCCTGAATCTCTCTAGCAGTTACAGGCAGCATCATTTCATATTTCGATAAGGTTCATTTGGTCTTCACCTATTTATGAACTATGATAGAATTCATGTGACTTCTGAGGAAGACTGCAGGAAGTAGTCGAAACATGTCAAGGTAAAACACAAGAAACACTGGTCTGACTAAAAAGAATTCTATCATAGCATCATTTCATCCTGAGTACCATCTACAGCAGTAGCAGTATTATTTGTCTGACATGTTGTTGCCTTTTCAGCTCCCTCCCCACACACAGTGGACCTGAGGAGATTCCCAACAAAGACACGGAGAGTTAGAGTTGTTTTCAGCATTAACCCATATTGTAATGAGGCCAGGTTAGCCCCTGTTAGCCTGCTAGCTTCAGCCTCGCCTAGCCAGTGCACAGCCACCTACTCCTATTCTTATTAGGGATGCACAATAACTGTTTTTTACAACCGATAACAATAACCGATAACTTCCTGCTTCTTGTAGCCGATACCGATAACAAACAACAATAGTTCCAATTCTTCAAATGAACCTTTATTGTTATTTCAAGTTAGTAAAACTCTGTTAACAATAAAATAAAGGGTTCTACAGAACCAAAAGCCTATGGCTGCTTTAATTCACAATAGACCAAGGATTTCCAGTTACTTTTCAGTTACTTCTCTGAAATCAAAATGAAATGTGTCAAATCAGTGTCAACGTTAACCCAGTCATTAACAAGTGCATGATATAATACAAAAATAAAGCTTTCAGACATAAATGTAATGCACTAAAATCAAACATGTAATTGATAAATTTCGGTTTCTTTTATCATCAATCACATGTGCAGCAGCAGAAAACAAGCGCTCGTTGTCAACGCCAGTGCACGGGGCAGAGAGGTATTTACGTGCAAGATGGGCAGGGGTTGGAAAACGGGACTTGTTGCTTCTCCAGTCTGGGCTCATGGGAAGCGTGGGCCCAGCGGTCTTGTCTCTAGTCAGCTGTTCACACGGATCGACTAGTGTCCATTGGTTTGCGCTCAGAGTTGCAGGTAGCTGATAATCTACTCCATAGACTGAGAGCGCTCGCTTTTGGTGCTCCTCAGCATGTAAAACGTGCTGTTCCATCGCGTGGATATGTCTGGCTGCAGCCGTGCTGTTTTCACTCCTAGTCGTGTCTGCAACTCCGCCAGACGGGAGGTAGCGACTTGGGAGAGGTTTTTTCGCCCAATTGACACACACTCAGATATAATCCTTTGGCTCAGCAAAGCCTCGTTTACAGCCAGCTGTAAACTTCCGCAGAACAACAATTTGCGCAAATTGCAAATGCATCGTCTCTGTCTGAAACAGTGAAAAAGTCAGTTTGTTACCAAACCGCTATAAAAACAAAGAAGAAGAAGAGGGCCGAGGTTAGGAGGGCAACAGCCAATGGCAACAGCCCTTTTCTTCTTCTTCTTTGTTTTTATGGTGGTTGGCCATGCAACAGCAGCATGTATCGTGTACTGTAATATGCGAAATCCAAACCCTTTAGTATTACTATTTTTCGTTCTATTTTATCTGTGAAAATTTTAATTATCAGAGTTATCTGAATGACGTCATTTTTTTCAATATCGGACCGATAATTATAGGTGGCGATAGTTATTGTGCATCCCTAATTCTTATCAGCAAGAATAAAACACATGTGATGGACCGTCAGGACACAGTGGAGCATTATATGAACAGGGAAACACTGATGTAGCAGATGAGGCAGCGCATAATTATAAACACATCCACAAGGTTTGTTGTGAATTCAGCAGTTTTATAAGCAAATAAAAATAAAGACATGCATTTTTGTAAGTTAGTATTTTTAGTGTTTCAGTATTATCTGCATTAAGCAGTTTGGTTCATTTTTCTATGGGATTTGCCAGTTTTTTGTCCCTGTAAATGAGAGAAGGCCTCAGATATGGAGGCTGTTAGTGTAGTAGCACCAGTATGTTTGACAAAACTGTTTCACTTGGAATTAGTTTCTGTTTGTCACCGAGTTTTTGTTGAATCTGTCTCTGAAACAGTCATTAAGTGGCCTATGCCACTGGATTCAACTGAACTCTTAAAGCTGTGCTGGCAGCCATTAAAGCAGAATATGTGAAGAAGAACAAATTACACATTTCAGTCAGTCAGGTTTCAGTTTCTTTCATCTGAAATAAAGGCCTTCAATGTATTTGCCTGGGACTACTTTTATTCATGGTAACAGAGCTAGCTGTGCCCCAGGTAAACATTTCCTGCATTGAAAACTGACAATAGATATTACTGAAACATATGAACATGTGGACATAGGGGAAGCTAATAAGACACAAGCTAGACATCAGCTCAGACCTTTGACTTGGAGCAAATGTGAACAGCTGGACCTCAGGGACTTTAATTGAACCCCCTGGTCTAAATCAATGTGAACATATGATGACAGTGGAAGTGGAATGGAACTCTTAAAGCTGTGCTTCAGTCATTAAAGCAGCAGCAACAGGTTCAACATGAGCTGGATGTGTGGAGTTGGGATAGTTTTCAGTTTTAATACAACAATGCTTGTTTGTCACCAGTCTGTTGACTGTTGTGTATCTGTTTAAAGTGAAAACACATCAAAACACTTAGTGAAGTGATTGTGTTGTTAAATGCTGATGTTTCTGTCACAGACTGCAGCAACCCAGTGTTCAGACTCCTGCTCAGGACGCCATATTTATGGTGAGTACAAACAGCTTCTAACTACAACACAACAGTCCTGGTGCTCTACAGAGACCCAGAGCCTGACCCCTGAGCAAGCATTCACAGAGACAGAACTGTGGTAGTAATACTTATAACTACAGCAGCTGTGCATACACAACACTTCATATCTAATGTTGTAGATTCAAGTAATACATGTATGAACATAAGCTGTAATATCATGAAACACTAAACTGTTATTCTGCTCCTAAAAGTCTGAGAGTTTATACTCTGTTGTTCTGTTCCAGCTGCTGGAGGAGAACATTGTCAGGTTTGTGAAGGACGAGCTGAAGAAGATCCAGAAGCTCCTGAGTCCAGATTACCCAGAATGCTCAGAGAGTCAGAGGGAGGATGAGGAGGATGAAGAGCAGAGGAGCAGCAGAGAGTCATTAGTGCAGATCACAGTGCACTTCCTGAGGAGGATGAAGCAGGAGGAGCTGGCTGAGCGTCTGCAGAGCAGTAAGAGGATTTGAAGAGCTTTAACATGATGGAAAGAGGAAATGAAGTTTACATTTACACACTCTGCTGTTAATATGATGCAGACATCTGTGAATTCTTCTGACTGAAAACACAAACTGTTTGTCTACAACTGATGAACAGATTTCATGGAGACAGAAAATATTTATTTGACACATTTATTGTAGCGTTCACTTATTAATGACATTTATTGTTTGTTCAGGAACTCCTGCTGCAGAGTGTGGACGTAAACTCAAGTCTAACCTGAGGAAGAAGTTCCAGTGTGTGTTTGAGGGGATCGCTAAAGCAGGAGAGCCGACCCTTCTGAACCAGATCTACACAGAGCTCTACATCACAGAGGGAGGGACTGCAGGGGTCAATGAGGAACATGAGGTCAGACAGATTGAAGCAGCATCCAGGAAAGCACACAGACCAGAAACAAGCATCAGACCAGAAGGCATCTTTAAAGGCTCACCTGGAAGACAGGAACCAATCAGAACAGTGATGACAAAGGGAGTGGCTGGCATCGGGAAAACAGTCCTAACACAGAAGTTCACTCTGGACTGGGCTGAAGACAAAGGCAACCAGGACATCCAGTTCACATTTCCATTCACTTTCAGAGAGCTGAATGTGCTGAAAGAGAGAAAGTTCAGCTTGGTGGAACTTGTTCATCACTTCTTCACTGAAAGCAAAGAAGCAGGAATCTGCAGCTTTCAGCGCCTCCAGGTGGTCTTCATCTTTGACGGTCTGGATGAGTGTCGACTTCCTCTGGACTTCCACAACAATGAGATCCTGACTGATGTCACAGAGTCCACCTCAGTGGATGTGCTGCTGACAAACCTCATCAGGGGGAAGCTGCTTCCCTCTGCTCGCCTCTGGATCACCACACGACCTGCAGCAGCCAATCAGATCCCTCCTGACTGTGTGGACGTGGTGACAGAGGTCAGAGGGTTCACCGACCCACAGAAGGAGGAGTACTTCAGGAAGAGGTTCAGAGAGGAGGAGCAGGCCAGCAGGATCATCTCCCACATCAAGACATCACGAAGCCTCCACATCATGTGCCACATCCCAGTCTTCTGCTGGATCACTGCTACAGTTCTGGAGGACATGTTGGAAACCAGAGAGGGAGGAGAGCTGCCCAAGACCCTGACTGAGATGTACATCCACTTCCTGGTGGTTCAGACCAAATTGAAGGGGGTCAAATATGATGGAGGAGCTGAAACAGATCCACAGTGGAACAAAAACAACAGGGAGATGATCCAGTCTCTGGGAAAACTGGCTTTTGACCAGCTGCAGAAAAGAAACCTGATCTTCTATGAGTCAGACCTGACAGAGTGTGGCATCGATATCAGAGCAGCCTCAGTGTACTCAGGAGTGTTCACACAGGTCTTTAAAGAGGAGAGAGGCCTGTACCAGGACAAGGTGTTCTGCTTCATCCATCTGAGCGTTCAGGAGTTTCTGGCTGCTTTCCACCTCATACGCTGTTTCATTGATGGGGACGATGAAGAGCTGGTGAACTTCCTGGGAGAGAAAAGTTGGTCATCTCTGGATGACATCCTGGACAGAGTCATGGAGAAATCTCTGAACAGTGAAACTGGCCACCTGGACCTGATGGTTCGCTTCCTTCATGGTCTCTCCCTGCAGTCAAACCAGAGACTTTTAAAAGACCTGCTGGGTCAGACAGAGATCAGTTCAGAGGCCATCCAGAGAGCCATCAACAACCTGAAACAGAGACGCACTGATACAGTGTCCCCTGACAGAAGCATCAACATCTTCCACTGTCTGATGGAGATGAACGACCTCTCAGTGCATCAGGAGATCCAAGAGTTCCTGCAGTCAGAGACCAGATCAGAGAAGGAACTCTCTGAGATCCACTGCTCAGCTCTGGCCTACATGCTGCAGATGTCAGAGGAGGTTCTTGATGAGCTAGACCTGATGAAGTACAACACAACAACAGAAGGACGATTGAGACTGCTTCCAGCTGTGAGGAACTGCAGAAAGTTCAGGTGAGTCCAGATGTGACCAATCAGTGTAGATTACTGGTTTAGTTCTTAGACACATTCACACTGTGTGTTTCTCTCTAACAGAGCTCCTTGTGTTCATTGACACATCACATCAGCTGTGTTTTTGTCTCGGATGTTCTTCTACTGTGAAAACATTGTTTTGTATGTTTCTGTTTGAAGCTGTTAAATGAATGGACAATAAATGTGTCTTTATTTGTAGTTAAAACAGCTGCATGTGGCCAAAGAGCTGCACAAACTACATAGATACAAAGACTGCAAAAACTGCAGCACAACATCATGGTATGCAAACATGCAGACACATACCATTACACAAACAGTTCAATCAGGATGTCATACAACAGAATAACTCTTTAAAGTCTCTGCATGAAAGAGAAGAATTTATCTTTCACCAATATCAGCTGGAAGAACCTACAACAGAGGAATAAAGTGAAATACACTGTCAAAATGAGACGATGAGAATGATCAGAACTATTGTTACATGTCAAACAGTCAGATCAAATGAGATCACTGCTACTACTTAAAGTGTCCCTTTCATAATGTTCTGATATTTCTGTCATCACAGACTTTCTGACTGTGACCTCTCAGAGACTCACTGTGAAGTTGTGGCCTCAGCTCTGAAGTCCGACCCCTCCCATCTGACAGAGCTCGATATGAACCAGAACGACCTGGAGGATTCAGGACTGAAGCAGCTATGTGCTGGACTGGACAGTCCTCACTGCATACTGCAGGTTCTTAGGTCAGTTAATGTTATTATTAGGCTGAGGTCCAGTTTTTAAATCATCTGTCAGGACTGACAGACAGAAAAGGACCACAGACATGTGTATCTTCAGTCACTGTTGCTCTGATGACAAATCAGATCTACTCATATGTTCAAATGTTGCTCAGTAATTCAGTGAATAATTATTATTTTCTTCCCTCCCAGTAACAGTAAGCTGTATGTTTTAATGTTATCCCATATTATTAGATGATCAGTGGTATCAATGGCTCTATCAATGTCTTGTATTGTTTTATTAGGTTGTGTGGCTGTGGTTTGTCAGAGATCAGCTCTCTGGGATCAGCTCTGAAGGCTAACCCCTCCCAGCTGAGATATCTGGACCTCAGTGGGAACCACCTGCAGGATGTGGAGCAGCTACGTGGTTTTCTGGAGAGTTGTGGACTGCAGACTCTGAGGTCAGTCTCAATAGTTTTATGTGTTGTGATGTAAAGTTTGTGGTGGGGTGAGCTCTGAAGTCCCAAGACTGCAGATCCTCGGGTCAGGGTAAATCTGGGTGTTGATCCAGTCTTCACATTTCATTGGTTGATCGGTTGGATTTTGTTGCTTATGTTTTGAACTTATGATGCATTACTAACCCACCCAACCCCAGATGTTGAATGTCTGTAGGGGTTTAGTTCTTGCTTTTTGAGTTTATGATTTTGTAACTCTACTCTTGTCAAGTTGTCTGATCAATGAGGGAGGTTTGGGTTTACTGAAGCTCTTTGAGATGCAGCATGGTTTTGTTTTCAGTTGTATATCAGCATGAGTTGCAGATATAACTAGTACAAATGAGTTCCAAAATAAAATTGTTGGAACTTTCTGGTGTAAAATATTTCCGACAAACATGTGTGAATATAGAAAACACTTCAACAACATGTAGCGCTCCCCTCTGTAGTCATATTGATGATGTTATGTGCGATCACAGACGGAGATCCAGAAGCAGGTACATTTACTCACTTTAATAGAGAAAACAAAAAACTACCACTGAGGCGAAAACTGAGATGAGTCCAAAATATAACCAAAAACAACCACAAGGGCGAACTACGAGGTAACTTGAAGGAGGAACGAAAAACAACCACGAGGGTGAAGCACAACTCAGGTCCAGGGCGAGAAACAACCGGGTGGCGTGGCTGGAGGCCTAGGCAAGAAACAAGGTAAGTCACTGGTCACTTAGAACGGACAGAAAGGTGGCTGGTTGCTTAGTACGAAAATAGCAGTGAAGAACTGGCGCCGAGGAGAAGGGAGGCGGCGCTTAAGTAGCCGGCGGAATGACGGGAAACGGAACCCAGGTGAGAAGAAGCCACGACTCCACCCAGCTGGACCATCGCGCCTGGAAAGAACAAAAACAAGGAAACGAGCAAGAAATGAAAAACACAGGAAGTGCCAGAGGAGCAACTCTCACCACATTACAGATGAGGGCAGGCTTTTAGGTTCTTTTAAAGTATTTATCCAATGTTTCTTAACCCTGATTAACTCAGTTTTAATTATTATCTTGGATGTCCCTTTAATACACACAAGTGCAGTGTTTAACCCATCAATCAAATGGCCATCTTTAAATTATATTTTTAATGAAGATCTTAACTACGTCTGCATATGTCTCTGCAATTGAATCACTGCCCTTTCTCAGGTGAGTAATAAGTAACACAACACAAGGTTTTAGAAAAATAATTCTCAGTTATTTAAGAAAAGGTTAATGCTGGTGAACTAAGACATGAAAATAAAATTAGAATATTGTTTTGGAGCCTTAAACATCAAATGTCACTTTTTTAAAGAAAAACACTCCAGCTGTTTGGAGGCAAAAACACAATATAACCTTTTTTCTTAACCCTCTAATGAATTCAGAAACTCAGTTTACCAACCTCAAGGTCACTTAAACAAAAGTTGTGGCCCCCACACCTTAATACACTCTATAAAGCAGCAACTTAAATGATTACAGACTGACATATACCGCAGCAGGCCTGATGCGGTGCTTGTGTTCTTGGACGCTGAGCTCCTCAAACAGTCGACTGAGTGAGTCCAACTAGAGCTAGAAAAAGTCCCTTCACTTGTCATCAACTGACTTGAATCTATTCTTCCAGGTGGCTAACAGCTAGCTTTAGCATTAGCACCAAACATAAACCGTCTGAACTTCGTGCTGAAAGTCTTCCCGCCTCTCAGTATACTGCTAGACTTCTTCTCACAGATTGTCCTGTCAACAACCTTAAGACACAAGTTACACACCGTTTTGTGCACTGCTAACTTAGAAATGAAGACAGAAAATCTCTGTGTTACACATGTTTCTCCGACACACCTCTCCTAGTCTGTGTCACACTGTGCTCACGGTCCTGTCACTTGTTATTAACCCCATCTATGCTGGTGGGACATCTTTCAGCAACATTCTTTAACATAACACAACAAACATGTAACATTTTTACCCTTTTAAATCACATTTTAAATGCTTACACACTTAAACTTGAACTGAAATGATCAACACTCATTAAAACATGTGGGGATTTTAAACTGGGTTACAAACAAAACACATTTAGGAATGAAACCTTCTAGATGTAGGCTTCACTCAAGAGATTAAATGATGATGGATTGTGCAAGTACATCTATAACATTAAACTGCAGCTCATTAAACAAGACGAAAATATGAATTGACACACTATGAACACAAAGTTAACTAGAAAGCATTTCCTGCAGAAAATGTGAGTTTGGTTGCTGCAGCTGAAGCATTGCTCTGAATGATGTGAAGGATTGCTCTGAATTGCTGGAGAATCTGCAGTCTGAATTTAAGTTGCTGAAACACTTTGAATAGATGAAGCTGTTTTATTGTGAAAAGTAGAAAACCTTTGAACATTAGGAAGTTATGAAACAGAAACTGCTGAAGATGAACAATATGAAGTCACTGACCTTAAAGAATAGCCTGGAAATGCACCATAAAGGTCTGAGGCTGGAATCATATCTAAAGCTAATAAGGACAGGCTGTATGGTTTTAATGTGGAAAAGTATCAGAGTTACCTCCCCCAGAACATTTTGGATGAAGTAGAAGCCATTTCCTGCATTCTGGTGGATTTCAACAGCTATTATACTGACAGAAGTAAAGGGTTAACTCAACAACTATTACTGAGAGATTCAATAACTCCTTATTTATTTTAAGCCATGATGACAAATATAAAACCTACTGAAAATGAAACAGTTCTGTCAGCCTCATGGTGGCACTACACTAACAGGTTATTAGAACAAAATGTTTACATCTGTTACTGTCTACCTCTGTGCCGCCATGACTTTAACCACAAAAACCACATTTCTGTTTCACTGTATTCCCAATGAGGCCATCAGCTGCACTGTCAGGTTTTAGAGACTTCACAGAACAGATCAGATTAAACAGATTAGAAACAGATTACCCAAAGCCTCCAAAAAAAGCTGCACAACAGGTAACTTAGTTCACATGAATCTGTGCTGATGTGTCTGCTTGTGTTGATCAGCACACAATCAGTTCACATGAAGTGACTGAAACACAAAGGGAGGATCAATATAGAAGGAAACCCGCTCCCTGTCTCTCACTCCTGGCCTGCCCTATATGCCATAACGTCTGCTGCACCGTGTGCTTGCAGCTGAATCTCAGACCTCACCTGGCAACAATACATTTTTTTCTGATTGGCTGATTCCTGTTCTCTGCCATAGAAATGACAGATGATTAATAATAAAAAATGTACAAACATAATTCACAAATTATAACCACTGACATTACTAAGCTTAGACAATAGTGTCCTTTCATGTTGTAGAATTGTTTTTGTCATTGCACTGCTCTACTTCTTACAATTATTCAGTATTGTTAAATGTACACATTTCATTTCTTTCAGGCTGAGCAGCTGTAACCTCTCAGAGAGAAGCTGTGAAGCTCTGTCCTCAGTCCTCAGCTCCCAGTCCTCTAGTCTGAGAGAGCTGGATCTGGATAATAACGACCTGCAGGATTCAGGAGTGAAGCTTCTTTGTGCTGGACTGGAGAGTGCTGACTGTGGTCTGGAATCACTGAGGTCAGGATCTGGTTGTTGATCATTTAAATGCATACCTTAACATTATGTTTGAAGCTTTTCTACATGCAGTTCATGTGTTGACATGTGGAGGCTTTCAGATTGACACTAATGTGCACTGAATTCTACACAAGTAAAAAGATCTTTAGTGTCATTATTCACAACAAATTTCCATTCATTCATCAATAACAACTAATTTGCATTTCTTTCAGTCTGAGCAGCTGTGACCTCTCAGAGAGAAGCTGTGAAGCTCTGTCCTCAGTCCTCAGCTCCCAGTCCTCTAGTCTGAGAGAGCTGGATCTGGATAATAATGACCTGCAGGATTCAGGGGTGAAGCAGCTGTCTCACGGATTAGGGGGTCCAGACTGCAGACTGGAGACTCTCAGGTCAGGATCCAGCTTGTTGATCATCAGTTAAATTCTGCTTCATGTTCATGTTGAAGATCTGTTGGATTTTCCTTCTTTCTTCTTGAGTTCATGACATGTTTTGTACCTCCAGTCTGTCAGGTTGTCTGATCACACAGGAGGGCTGTGCTTCTCTGGCCTCGGCTCTGACCTCCAACCCCTCCTATCTGAGAGAGCTGGACCTGAGCTACAATCATCCAGGAGACTCAGGAGTGGAGCTGCTGTCTGCTTTACTCAACAGTCCAGATTGTAGTCTGAAGACTCTCAGGTACACAGAGGCCACAGAGCATGAGTCCTCCTCAGTCTGTCAGTTTAGCTCATATATCCACAGCTGTTGATGGATGGACTGAAACTGCAGAGGAGAAATAATCACTGATCCCTGATGTTCATCTTCCTCCATCATTAAGTGTCCATCATGTTAACTTCACTTTTCTTTATACACGTTCTTCATGTCAAAATACATACAGACTGATTTTCAGTCACACTTAGTGCAGATCAAATACAAAATGATGCCCTACTTATTAATGTCCTCAGCTGTAAGAACCACTGAATTATTTCCACAAACAAATGTTCCTGAAACAATCCATATGTGAAGCTTCAGAGGAGACAACAACACAATGGTAGAAGGAGGAGTTCCTTCAGTCAGAGACAGAGAGCAGGGAGACACTACAATATTATCACTGTAAAAACTACACACAGACATGAGTGAATGTATTTATTTGAAGTGTGTCAGAAACTCTTCCATCCATGACACATGTGAACCAGGCTTGTGTTTGCATATAGAGTGAAAGGAACAAACAGTCAGAGACAGTGTGGCTTGTTTGCTGCTTTGGATAAATGCACAATGCTGAGATCAAACCTACACTGTTGCTGCATGAAGAGGATTTTACAGTAAAGCACTGACAGAGAGCAATATTTCACAGAATGGAGGACATGAATAAACACAGAGCAGATCAGGAGAGACTCTTCTGGAGTCGACACACATGAGTTTCAGTCTGTTTGTGTGTCTCTGACAAACTGAGGAACTCTGCTTCATGTTGATCAGCAGTTTGGACTCATGTTGGTTAGAAAATCATTCTGACTGTGTTTCTTCCTGCAGGGTGGAGCATGGTGGAGAGCAGAGGTTAAAACCT
Organism: Parambassis ranga; assembly: GCF_900634625.1. Taxonomy (NCBI): domain Eukaryota; kingdom Metazoa; phylum Chordata; class Actinopteri; family Ambassidae; genus Parambassis; species Parambassis ranga. Next base: position 848,564 of record NW_021144767.1, read on the forward strand.
GGGCTGAGGAAGTGTAAGTTTGACTCAGTCTTTCCTCATGTTATTGTGCATGAGTCAGTGTTGTATCAGTCCATCAGAGCTGTTGTAGCGCAGCCTCGGCGGTTGGATTTCTTTGGTGTTTACTGGAGTTTATTACTCCCCAGCAGGAGTTTTAGGTTCCAGCTTTGTCATTGGTTTTCCTTTTTTCTCTTGTTAGGGAGCTTTAGTGTGTTGTAGTGTCTCTGTGTTTGTTTGGGCACTGCTCAGCTCTGAGTTCATGAACTGCAGCCTAACACTGAAACCAGCCTGTGTAGCTGCCGATCTGAGAGTGGGGACGAGTGGGGAGGTGCAGACATGCTGTGTGTGGGTTTCCCCTCAGCCTGGGACATAACAGAGACAACCAAAGCAGACAAAAGACAAAATCCAATAAGAGACCACAAAGGGTTGAAAAGGTCCAAACACAGGAATAAACAGCTCCACAGTCCAAAAGCAGGCAGGACTCAGACACAAAGAATCTCATCCAAAGGGTCAGACTGGACTGATGGACTGAAGAGTGAAGACACTGAGACACTGAGCTGTGAGCAGCATTATTAGGGTTAGGGTTAGGGCGAGAAACGCCACTGTTTAAGAAAACGAGTTACCACCAAAATAAGTTTCACACGGGGTCTCTGTTTAAAGTTTGTAATCAATTAGTAACAAAACACGTTATCCGCCATGTTTCCCTGCACCGCTTCTTCCCTTTTTCCCCAATCTGCTACAAACACCCTGATTTTCAGCACAATGCAGCATTTCCATTCAACCAATCACGGGGCAGCTTTCCAGCTGTCATGGCAGAGGGTTTATATGAAAACTAGAAGTTTCATATAAACCCTTTTTGGAAAGAAAACACTTTTTTCTGGATTTATCGCGTTTTGGAAGCAATCTCTTCGTTTGTTAGGCGGGACAGCCGAAACCAGTTAAACAAGCTTTTACTGACAGCTCTGAACAGACCACATTAACATTAAATCATTCATTTTAGTGCAGCCGCCACAACTTCCATTTCACAAACCATTTTTTAATCTTCAGTTATTATATTTCCTTTTATTTTGCTTTGTGCTTTGGTTTCATTCTGTAACACTGGACTTATTTTTATGAAGGTTTGAACTCTGACAGTGTTTGAACAGGAGAGAAAGGAGTATAAAGTGTGTAGTGAGGGCTTCACAGCCTTAAAGCATCTAGAATAACTGTAAAAAATAAAGCCCATCACTTCACGGATTTCACCTTTTGCGGGTTATTTTTGGAACGTAACCCCGCGATTAACGAGGGACCTCTGATGAGAAGGAAGAGACTGGGCTCTCAGCTGCAGTAAAGGGGGCAGGTCTGGCTCCAACACAGGTTTCAATGTGCAAGATGTCTTGCCCTCACATTCTTCTTCCATTTCCACTTGTCCTGAAACTTCGGCCTTCGCTGTCAACCTTCCTTTTCTTACTCACACTTGCCATTTTAGAAATGGGCAATAAAAAAACACAGATCACTGGCAAAACTGGGTGGTGAGAGTTTGACCATGTTTGCTGCCATCTTGTGGTGAAATGTTAAATATATATAAATAATAATAATTTTTAAACGTGTGATTTCATCCTGTGGACAACAGTACTGGTGGCATATTATGACATTATTGATTTTAGGACAGAGGCTTCGGCCCAGTGAACATATGAACTGGACTTTTGGTCTGTTCTACAGGAAGAACCCTCAATGATAATGCACCAACAATCCCAACCAAAGAAAGGAACATAAGGACAGAAGAACCAAACAGGAAAGAAAATAGAAATAACTATTGTATATATAACCTAGAAAATTTCACAAGAAATTTTGAGTGGGCCAATGCGCGCTCACCCACACTCTGCTGCCGGTCCGCCCCATTATATACCACCAAACCTCATTCCTGATCACCGGCAGATGTGAAAGATGCCACTGATGACATTTCATGCTTTTACAGTGTTTCTGATTGGTTTTATATAAGGTTTAATAGCCCCAGGCTTCTCCATTCATTCTGAATGGAGGAATCCTAAAGATGTGGATGTGACTTTGGCTGCTATTTTATGAAGTTTGGTAAAAAAGACATGAACATGAGGACTCAGTATGATAAAGTCCAACTCCATATGAGCAGTTTGCAGTTGAAATGAATATTCTGTGTAGAGGCATGCCAGACTGATAGGCTTCCAAAGTTAGCTGGGTTTTGTCAGGGATCTCACCAGGTTTCCATTATTTCCTATGAGGGGGGTTAGGTCAGCTTAAGTGGCTTGCCTGTCAAAACAAAAAGTGGCACAGACATGGGGACTCAATATGTCAGAGGTCTGATGTTTATCTACATTTTACATTTTGAATGAAGGTTCTGTGTGAAAGCATGCCCAAACGCCATGCCTTCAAAGTTTGACAGTGATTTGATGCCTGTGGGGAGGGTCGATCGCAGTTTTTCTGGATTTTTTCAAACACCGTTTATCCGATCGCTACCAAACCTCAGAGGGTAGTAGTCCTGACCGAGCCGGTCGATTTGATGTATAATTTGTAGGGGTGGCTAGCGCTAGTTAGCTGTGTAATGAATTAGAGGCTTTTATTTTGAAAATCAGTGTGTGTCTGTGTAAGTGTGTGTGTGTGTGTGTGGGGGGGTGGGTTGGGGACACTCCCTAATGCATGTTAAAACATGTTTAAGTGTTTTATTTTGAAAATCTACACGTCAGAATATCCTGTCATTGTGCAGGGTCTTTTATTTTGAAAATCCATGTTTGTGTGTCTGTGTGTTGGCAGGTGTGTATAGTGTGTGTCTGCATATTTCTGGGTGGCTTGTGTGTAGTTTACCAGGCCTAGTAAGGTGTGTAATGATTTGGAGGCTTTTATTTTGAAAATCAGTGTGTGTGTGTGTGTGTGTGAGTGTGTGTGTGTGTGTGTGTGTGTCTGTGAGTGTGTGTGTGTGTCTGAGTGTAGTTGTGTATGTTCCTGTATGGAGCTTTTGGATGATGCTCTTTATCCAATGATACAGTTGATGCTGCTGTTACGGTCACCATGGAAACGGCTCCCTCAGTTTTCGGCTTCCTGGTTTTGTGACTTTTGCCTTTTTTTCTCTCTCTCTCCCCATTCACCGTCTATGTTGTTCGCCCACTGGTTTTTTGCGATTTACGTGAAAACCGTACGTCGGAACGGAAAGAAAAGTCACAGCACAGGTGTCCCGGTACAGCCGGACGTCCTGTAAAAGTTTCAGGTCGCTCACATTAAAGCTGTGGGACTAGTTCTGCTGAAAATGTGTCCAGAAGAAGGAGAATAATACAGAAGCGGAATAAGTATTTACAATAGTAACAGTGGAACAATATCAGGATAGATCAGGAGGTCTGAGTCTGGTCTTTCAGTCCAGATCCTCCTCCAGACTCTGATGAAGGAGCTTTTGGATGATGCTCTTTATCCAATGATACAGTTGATGCTGCTGTTCTTCTCATGTTCTAAATGTGTCGTCTGTCTTTACTCACATTGCTGCAAATATCCAGTTTGTGTTTGAACACAAAGCTGATAGTTGTGTGTTTGTTCATTCAAACATTAGTGACAAAAAGTCTGATGATAAACTTTGTATGAATGAACAACACATCAGTCAGTAAAGACAGAATGAAGCCATCAGATGTGTCAGATGATAAACTGCAGCTGTGTCTTTTTCTCTCCATCAGATTTCTGTCAACTTGAAGTCGACACAAACTCAGTGAACACAAAGCTCAAACTGTCTGACAACAACAGGAAGGTGACACATGTGTGGGAGGAGGAGCAGCCATATCCTGATCATCCAGACAGATTTGACTCGTGGGCTCAGCTGCTGTGTAGAAATGTTCTGACTGGTCGCTGTTACTGGGAGGTCGAGTGGAGAGGATGGGTTCATATATCAGTGAGTTACAGAAGAATCAGAAGGAAAGGAGACAGTGATGACTGCATGTTTGGAGCAAACAATCAGTCCTGGAGTCTGATCTGCTCTGATGATGGTTACTCTGTCTGTCACAATAACAGAGGAACATCCATCTCCTCCTCCTCTGTCTCTGACAGAGCAGCAGTGTATGTGGACTGTCCTGCTGGCACTCTGTCCTTCTACAGAGTCTCCTCTGACACACTGATCCACCTCCACACCTTCAGCACCACATTCACTGAACCTCTACATGCTGGGTTTGGGTTCTGTTTGGGTCCTGGTTTCTCAGTGAGTCTGTGCTGTGTGTAGAAGCAGAGTGTGTGGAAGTGACAGCAGCTTCAACTTTGTGCTTTAAATGTTGATGATGTTTCACTTTCATTTGAATCACTGACTGTGATTTCAGGTCAGAACATGTTTTTGTCTTAGAAGCAGTGAAATGAAGAATGTGAAGCTGAATTTATGATCATGAACTTTGACATGTCCTCACAAATGAAACCCTTACATTAAGAAATGCATGATTCCATGTTGTTATGGCTCTGATATTAAAATGTAGTATTATAATAGGAGTTAATGGACCTAAGTGGAAAACACCATTTAAAACTGCTGCAATACAAACACTAATAACTCCAACTCAATATTTTGGATCAACTTTGACATGACAGATATAAAATAATGCCTGAGCCTCCCAACTTGTACAATAACTTGTCTCTCTCTCTCTCCCTCTCTCTCTCCCTCCCTCCCCCCCCCCTCTCTCTCTCCCTCTCTCTCCCTCCCTCCCTCCCTCTCTTTCTCTCTCTCTCCCTCCCTCTCTCTCTCCCTCTCTCTCTCTCCTGTCTCTCCCTCCCTCTCTCTCTCTCCCTCTTGCTCTCCTCTCTCTCTCTCCCTCCCTCTCTCTCTCTCCCTCCCTCTCTCTCTCCTGTCTCTCCCTCCCTCTCTCTCTCTCTCTCCCTCTCCCTCCCTCTCCCTCTCTCCTGTCTCTCCCTCCCTCCCTCTCTCTCTCTCCTGTCTCTCCCTCCCTCCCTCTCTCTCTCTCCCTCCCTCTCTCTCTCTCTCTCCTCTCTCCTCTCTCCTCTCCCTCCCTCTCCAGCCTCATCTCCTCCGTTATCAATTGTCAGGTTTCTTCTGTTTCTCTCTGCTCCTCCTTCAACAAAATGACAACAGGCAGAATGACCGTTTGATATAATAACGATAATATTGCTCCTCACGTGAACTATACTTTATACTATACTACAGTAAACAGTCCAGAAACAACATTCAATCAAAACGTTTAGTTTACAGTGCCTCGTATCAACAGGACGTCATGTTTGTAAATATAAAACTCATTTTCTTAATGCTACTAGCATTTTAAAACTCTCCAACTACTGCTCTTTACATTTAAATGTGAATTTGGCACTCCTGCCGGTGCCGCTCGCTTGGTATATATATATATATATATATATATACACACACACACACACACACACACACACACACTCGCGCTGGCTCCCTCTGGTGGACCATTTGTATATTACTACAGGTTTCATAGTTTTTTTTATGTTATTTATTAGGGCCCGAGCACCGAATGGTGCAAGAGCCCTATTGAAATCCTTAGGATTATTATTTTTTTTTTTTTTTTTTTTTTTTTTTTTTTTTTTCCCCCTCCGAGATCGCATTTTTGGAGGCCTTAACATGCCCAAAAACTCACCAAACTTGGTAGAAAAATTCATTCGCCCGAAAAATTTTGAAATTTGCTGACTTTTGAAATGCACATATAAAAATGGCTCTATAGCGCCCCCAACGCGTAGCCCCTCTGGCCGGTTTGACACAGGATTATGAAAATTGGCACACATATGTATCACCTCAAGACGCACAAAAAAGTCTCTTGGACCCCCCCTCCAAACCCAACAGGAAGTCCGCCATTTGAAGGTTTGTGGCCATTTTTGGCGATGTGTGACCCTGCTGCCAAACTTTTCACGCCTCGCATACTTCAACGGATTGAGCTGAAATTCGCCGTGTCCACTCAGGACACCATAGGGAATAGACGCATTCCAAAACTCTTACAAAAGTCTGACGGTGTGGCCGGGGCGTGGCCTCAAAGTTTGACCATTTCTGAGGACACAGAAAGTCTCTATAACTTCTTCGTTTTCTGTCCGATCTGTACGAAATGTCACATGTATGATCAGAGTCTGACCCTAAACACATCTACACAACAATATTGAGGCTTTGACAGAGCACCACCTACTGGCTACACAAAATGTTGTGTTTTCATAGGTTTTTCTGCCTGCCCCTGTGGCCTGTTTTGAGTAGGGTCACGAAAATTAGCACACATGTTTATCAACTCAAGACGCACAAAAAAGTCTCTTGGACCCCCCCTCCAAACCCAACAGGAAGTCCGCCATTTTGAAATGTCTGTTAATTTTTGGCGATTTGTGACCCTGCTACAAAACTTTTCACGCCTCGCATACTTCATCCAATCAAGCTGAAAATCACTGTGTCCACTCAGGACACAATACAGAATAGACGCATTCCAAAAGTCTTACAAAAGTATTACGGTGTGGTGGGGGTGTGGCCTCAAAGTTGACCATTCGCCATTACAAAGGAACTCGCTGTATTTTTTGCCCTAACACGTAGCCCCGCTGGCCAGTTTGACACAGGATCATGATGATTGGCACACATGTGTATCACCCCAAGACGCACAAAAAAGTCTCTTGGACCCCCCCTCCAAACCCAACAGGAAGTCCGCCATTTTGACTTTTGTGGCCATTTTTTGCCTATTTTTGACCCTGCTTCAAAACTTTTCACGCCTCACATACTTCATGCAATTGAGCTGAAATTCACTGTGTCCACTCAGGACACCATAGGGAATAGACGCATTCCAAAACTCTTACAAAAGTCTTACGGTGTGGTGGGGGCGTGGCCTCAAAGTTGACCATTCGCCATTACAAAGGAACTCCCTGTATTTTTTGCCCTAATGTGTAGCCCCGCTGGCCAGTTTGACACAGGTTCATGAAAATTAGCACACATGTGTATCACCCCAAGATGCACAAAAAAGTCTCTTGGACCCCGCCTCCAAACCCAACAGGAAGTCCGCCATTTTGACTTTTGTGGCCATTTTTTGCCTATTTTTGACCCTGCTTCAAAACTTTTCACGCCTCACATACTTCTTGCAATTGAGCTGAAATTCACTGTGTCCACTCAGGACACCATAGGGAATAGACGCATTCCAAAACTCTTTCAAAAGTATTACCGTGTGGCGGGGGAGTGGCCTCAAAGTTGACCATTCGCCATTACAAAGGAACTCGCTGTGTTTTATGCAGTACTACCCATGTACTTTATGCAATGTGGACAAAATCTTACAGTACTGCTATGGACCCGAGTCTGAACAAATACATATGCTAATAGGATGACACGGTCATAGCGCCACCTACTGGTAGCAGGAAAGTTTGGTTGTAAACGTGTTTGTTGTATATCTGTGGAAATGAGAGGAGGAGAGCATAGGACAGGAGAGCATAGGAGACGAGAGCATAGGAGAGAAGACTGCGCTGACCTCGCGGATCGCAAGGTGCGCGAGGGCCCGCAATGCTGCTTGCAGCTTTAATTAGGGCCCGAGCACCGAATGGTGCAAGAGCCCTATTGAAACCCTTAGGATTATTAGGGCCCGAGCACCGAATGGTGCAAGAGCCCTATTGAAACCCTTAGGATTATTATTAGGGCCCGAGCACCGAATGGTGCAAGAGCCCTATTGAAACCCTTAGGATTATTAGGGCCCGAGCACCGAATGGTGCAAGAGCCCTATTGAAACCCTTAGGATTATTAGGGCCCGAGCACCGAATGGTGCAAGAGCCCTATTGAAACCCTTAGGATTATTATTTTTTTTTTTTTTTTTTTTCTTTCCCCCCCTTAGATCGCATTTTTGGGGGCCTTAACATGCCCAAAAACTCACCAAACTTGGTAGAAAAATTCATTCGCCCAAAAAATTTTGAAATTTGCTGACATTTGAAACGCACATAGGAAAATGACTCTATAGCGCCCCCAACGCGTAGCCCCTCTGGCCAGTTTGACACAGGATTATGAAAATTGGCACACATATGTATCACCTCAAGACGCACAAAAAAGTCTCTTGGACCCCCCCTCCAAACCCAACAGGAAGTCCGCCATTTGAAGGTTTGTGGCCATTTTTGGCGATGTGTGACCCTGCTGCCAAACTTTTCACGCCTCGCATACGTCATCGGATTGAGCTGAAATTCGCCGTGTCCACTCAGGACACCATAGGGAATAGACGCATTCCAAAACTCTTACAAAAGTCTGACGGTGTGGCCGGGGCGTGGCCTCAAAGTTTGACCATTTCTGAGGACACAGAAAGTCTCTATAACTTCTTCGTTTTCTGTCCGATCTGTACCAAATGTCACATGTATGATCAGAGTCTGACCCTAAACACATCTATACAACAATATTGAGGCTTTGACAGAGCGCCACCTACTGGCTACACAAAATGTTGTGTTTTCATAGGTTTTTCTGCCTGCCCCTGTGGCCTGTTTTGAGTAGGGTCACGAAAATTGGCACACATGTTTATCACCCCAAGATGCACAAAAAAGTCTCTTGGACCCCCCCTCCAAACCCAACAGGAAGTCCGCCATTTTGAAATTTCTGTTAATTTTTGGCGATTTGTGACCCTGCTGCAAAACTTTTCACGCCTTGCATACTTCATCCAATCAAGCTGAAAATCACTGTGTGCACTCAGGACACCATAGGGAATAGACGCATTCCAAAACTCTTACAAAAGTATTACGGTGTGGTGGGGGCGTGTCCTCAAAGTTGACCATTCGCCATTACAAAGGAACTCCCTGTATTTGTTGCCCTAACGCGTAGCCCCTCTGGCCACTTTGACACAGGATCGTGAAAAGTAGCACAGATGTGTATCACCCCAAGACGCACAAAAAAGTCTCTTGGACCCCCCCTCCAAACCCAACAGGAAGTCCGCCATTTTGACTTTTGTGGCCATTTTGTGCCTATTTGTGACCCTGCTTCAAAACTTTTCACGGCTCACATACTTCATGCAATTGAGCTGAAATTCACTGTGTCCACTCAGGACACCATAGGGAATAGACGCATTCCAAAACTCTTTCAAAAGTATTACTGTGTGGTGGGGGAGTGGCCTCAAAGTTGACCATTCGCCATTACAAAGGAACTCGCTGTGTTTTATGCAGTACTACCCATATACTTCATGCCATGTGGACAAAATCTTACAGTACTGCTATGGACCTGAGTCTGAACAAACATATATGCTAATAGGATGATACGGTCATAGCGCCACCTACTGGTAGTAGGAAAGTTTGGTTGTAAACATGTGTTTGTTGTACAGCTCTACAAATGAGACGAAAAGAGAGCATAGGACAGGAGAGTATAGGAGACAAGAGCATAGGAGAGAAGACTGCGCTGACCCCGCGGATCGCAAGGTGCGCGAGGGCCCGCAATGCTGCTTGCAGCTTTAATTATTTTTTTTTTTTTTTTTTTTTTTTCCCCCTCCGAGATCGCATTTTTGGAGGCCTTAACATGCCCAAAAACTCACCAAACTTGGTAGAAAAATTCATTCGCCCGAAAAATTTTGAAATTTGCTGACTTTTGAAATGCACATATAAAAATGGCTCTATAGCGCCCCCAACGCGTAGCCCCTCTGGCCGGTTTGACACAGGATTATGAAAATTGGCACACATATGTATCACCTCAAGACGCACAAAAAAGTCTCTTGGACCCCCCCTCCAAACCCAACAGGAAGTCCGCCATTTGAAGGTTTGTGGCCATTTTTGGCGATGTGTGACCCTGCTGCCAAACTTTTCACGCCTCGCATACTTCAACGGATTGAGCTGAAATTCGCCGTGTCCACTCAGGACACCATAGGGAATAGACGCATTCCAAAACTCTTACAAAAGTCTGACGGTGTGGCCGGGGCGTGGCCTCAAAGTTTGACCATTTCTGAGGACACAGAAAGTCTCTATAACTTCTTCGTTTTCTGTCCGATCTGTACGAAATGTCACATGTATGATCAGAGTCTGACCCTAAACACATCTATACAACAATATTGAGGCTTTGACAGAGCGCCACCTACTGGCTACACAAAATGTTGTGTTTTCATAGGTTTTTCTGCCTGCCCCCCTGGCCTGTTTTGAGTAGGGTCATGAAAATTGGTACACATGTGTATCACCCCAAGATGCACAAAAAAGTCTCTTGGACACCCCCTCCAAACCCAACAGGAAGTCCGCCATTTTGAAATTTCTGTTAATTTTTGGCGATTTGTGACCCTCCTGCAAAACTTTTCACGCCTCGCATACTTCATCCAAATGAGCTAAAACTCACTGTGTCCACTCAGGACACCATAGGGAATAGACGCATTCAAAAACTCTTACAAAAGTCTGACGGTGTGGCGGGGGCGTGGCCTCAAAGTTGACCATTCGCCATTACAAAGGAACTCACTGTATTTATTGCCCTAATGCGTAGCCCCGCTGGCCAGTTTGACACAGGATCATGAGAATTAGCACACATGTGTATCACCCCAAGACGCACAAAAAAGTCTCTTGGACCCCCCCTCCAAACCCAACAGGAAGTCCACCATTTTGACTTTTGTGGCCATTTTTTGCCTATTTGTGACCCTGCTTCAAAACTTTTCACGCCTCACATACTTCATGCAATTGAGCTGAAATTCACTGTGTCCACTCAGGACACCACAGGGAATAGACGCATTCCAAAACTCTTACAAAAGTCTTACGGTGTGGTGGGGGAGTGGCCTCAAAGTTGACCATTCGCCATTACAAAGGAAGTCCCTGTATTTTTTGCCCTAATGTGTAGCCCCGCTGGCCAGTTTGACACAGGTTCATGAAAATTAGCACACATGTGTATCACCCCAAGACGCACAAAAAAGTCTCTTGGACCCCGCCTCCAAACCCAACAGGAAGTCCGCCATTTTGACTTTTGTGGCAATTGTTTGCCTATTTTTGACCCTGCTTCAAAACTTTTCACGCCTCACATACTTCATGCAATTGAGCTGAAATTCACTGTGTCTACTCAGGACACCATAGGGAATAGATGTATTCCAAAACTCTTTCAAAAGTATTACCGTGTGGCGGGGGAGTGGCCTCAAAGTTGACCGTTCGCCATTACAAAGGAACTCGCTGTGTTTTATGCAGTACTACCCATATACTTTATGCAATGTGGACAAAATCTTACAGTACTGCTATGGACCCGAGTCTGAACAGATATATATGCTAATAGGATGATACGGTCATAGCGCTACCTACTGGTAGCAGGAAAGTTTGGTTGTAAACGTGTTTGTTGTATATCTGTGGAAATGAGAGGAGGAGAGCACAGGACAGGAGAGCATAGGAGACGAGAGCATAGGAGAGAAGACTGCGCTGACCCCGCGGATCGCAAGGTGCGCGAGGGCCCGCAATGCTGCTTGCAGCTTTAATTATTTTTTTTTTTTTTTTTTTTTTTCCCCCTCCGAGATCGCATTTTTGGAGGCCTTAACATGCCCAAAAACTCACCAAACTTGGTAGAAAAATTCATTCGCCCGAAAAATTTTGAAATTTGCTGACTTTTGAAATGCACATATAAAAATGGCTCTATAGCGCCCCCAACGCGTAGCCCCTCTGGCCGGTTTGACACAGGATTATGAAAATTGGCACACATATGTATCACCTCAAGACGCACAAAAAAGTCTCTTGGACCCCCCCTCCAAACCCAACAGGAAGTCCGCCATTTGAAGGTTTGTGGCCATTTTTGGCGATGTGTGACCCTGCTGCCAAACTTTTCACGCCTCGCATACTTCAACGGATTGAGCTGAAATTCGCCGTGTCCACTCAGGACACCATAGGGAATAGACGCATTCCAAAACTCTTACAAAAGTCTGACGGTGTGGCCGGGGCGTGGCCTCAAAGTTTGACCATTTCTGAGGACACAGAAAGTCTCTATAACTTCTTCGTTTTCTGTCCGATCTGTACGAAATGTCACATGTATGATCAGAGTCTGACCCTAAACACATCTATACAACAATATTGAGGCTTTGACAGAGCGCCACCTACTGGCTACACAAAATGTTGTGTTTTCATAGGTTTTTCTGCCTGCCCCTGTGGCCTGTTTTGAGTAGGGTCACGAAAATTGGCACACATGTGTATCACCCCAAGATGCACAAAAAAGTCTCTTGGACCCCCCCTCCAAACCCAACAGGAAGTCCGCCATTTTGAAATTTCTGTTATTTTTTGGCGATTTGTGACCCTGCTGCAAAACTTTTCACGCCTCGCATACTTCATCCAAATGAGCTAAAACTCACTGTGTCCACTCAGGACACCATAGGGAATAGACGCATTCCAAAACTCTTACAAAAGTCTGACGGTGTGGCGGGGGCGTGGCCTCAAAGTTGACCATTCGCCATTACAAAGGAAGTCACTGTATTTATTGCCCTAATGCGTAGCCCCGCTGGCCAGTTTGACACAGGATCATGAGAATTAGCACACATGTGTATCACCCCAAGACACACAAAAAAGTCTCTTGGACCCCCCCTCCAAACCCAACAGGAAGTCCACCATTTTGACTTTTTTTTTGTAATTTTTACCGTTTTCTGACCCTGCTATAAAACTTTTCGTGCCTCGCATACTTCATGCAATTCAGCTGAAATTCACTGTGTCCACTCAGGACACCATAGGGAATTGACGCATTCCAAAACTCTTTCAAAAGTATTACCGTGTGGTGGGGGAGTGGCCTCAAAGTTGACCATTCGCCATTACAAAGGAACTCGCTGTGTTTTATGCAGTACTACCCATATACTTTATGCAATGTGGACAAAATCTTACAGTACTGCCATGGAGCCGAGTCTAAACAGATATATATGCTAATAGGATGATACGGTCATAGCGCCACCTACTGGTAGCAGGAAAGTTTGGTTGTAAACATGTGTTTGTTGTATATCTGTGGAAATGAGAGGAGGAGAGCATAGCACAGGAGAGTATAGGAGACGAGAGCATAGGAGAGAAGACTGCGATGACCCCGCGGATCGCAAGGTGCGCGAGGGCCCGCAATGCTGCTTGCAGCTTTAATTTTTTTTTATTTTTTTTTTCCCCTCCGAGATCGCATTTTTGGAGGCCTTAACATGCCCAAAAACTCACCAAACTTGGTAGAAAAATTCATTCGCCTGAAAAATTTTGAAATTTGCTGACTTTTGAAATGCACATATAAAAATGGCTCTATAGCGCCCCCAACGCGTAGCCCCTCTGGCCGGTTTGACACAGGATTATGAAAATTGGCACACATATGTATCACCTCAAGACGCACAAAAAAGTCTCTTGGACCCCCCCTCCAAACCCAACAGGAAGTCCACCATTTGAAGGTTTGTGGCCATTTTTGGCGATGTGTGACCCTGCTGCCAAACTTTTCACGCCTCGCATACTTCATCGGATTGAGCTGAAATTCGCCGTGTCCACTCAGGATACCATAGGGAATAGACGCATTCCAAAACTCTTACAAAAGTCTGACGGTGTGGCCGGGGCGTGGCCTCAAAGTTTGACCATTTCTGAGGACACAGAAAGTCTCTATAACTTCTTCGTTTTCTGTCCGATCTGTACGAAATGTCACATGTATGATCAGAGTCTGATGACTGGTCGATTAAATATTTATCATCTATATTTTTATGAGCATTTGTATTTTGTTAAATTCACTTTTTAATTAATATTTGTTTACCATATTATAAAATAGGCTCATTTCATATAGTATCTCTCATGTGTTAATTTCATACGGAGCACCTTGAAGGCCGCTGCCTGACAGCCTGAGAGCAGGGCCTGATTGTCCCGTGTTCCTTAGCAACGGTTGCTAACAACACTTCAGACAGCTGCCGCTGCGGTGTACTGGTGTCCTGCAAAGGTTCGGTGGGTTCCCAAGCGTACAGCTGGTCAGATAAACTTTTATTTATTCTTACACAGCACAACACACACATTTCACACACCTGATATAGTTTAGCTAAGTACGAGCAAGCTAAATATTTGATGTCTTCTGTAACAGCTAGCAAGACATGCTACGTTAGCATTTTGGTTATTTTGATGACCTGTGTATTTAAAATTAGATTTCAATATCTTAAATAGACTAAATAGGAATCGTGACAGAGGACAATGATATTTCCATTAAGACATTCGTTCATGTTTTCTTGTTTAAAGATTTGGCTGCATTTGGTGTAAACATGTCTCGAAGAAGGTCGTCCTCGAGCACAGGTGGCACAGGTGATGTGTGTTTTTTTGTTTTTAAATCTTGTAATTATTATCAGTTGTATTGTTGTTTGGTTGAAATATCTGTAATGTTAAATAACGTTTTTAAACAGAGTTAGAGAAAGCCAAACTTGAGGACCTGCAGAGACGAGTGAGGACCATGGAGAGAGAGAATGAGGCCTACAACCGCAAGACCCAGAGACAAATCTACAAACAAGAGTGAGCGCACTTACCATACTGTAACTCACACACTGTATTTGTGTGTGTGTGTCTATTGTATATCTGATCACATGTTGACTTGGATGAAGGCAGGAGATTGAGAATCTGCTGAAGGAGCAGGAGGAGCTCCGTGAAAAGCTCAGCGCGTGTAAGAGGCGCAAAGAGATGAAGACTGAGGACATCCAGCGTCTTCAGAAGCTGCTCCAGCATAACCATGCTTTGGATGAAGAGCTAGAGAGAGAGAGGCAAAAACAAAAGGACTTGCAGAGAAAGGTCTGACTGTATATCGTGTATGTATTTCATCATTTCATGTTGATTCATATTTTTTACTTTTGACTTTAATGCGGGCAGATTTCAAACCTGGAGTCCGAGATGATGGAAGCGAGAAGAGGAGCTGTCAGTCTCTGTGTTAGGTCAGAGGTACAGAGCACTCAGAAATCTGTGGAAGGAGAGCTGCACAGAGTGAGTCATCAAACTCATTGCTACAGCATAAACAAACAAAACAAAGCCATTCTGTTGTTTACTTTATGTTCATCTCTGTCCAGGCCACCACTAAACTCAATGAGCAGTTAGCAAAAAACAGCCATCTGAAGGAGAAGCTGCAGAGTCTTCTTAATGAGCGTCACCATTTCCAGCAGCAACACAACAAGCTGAACAAGGTTACAACTCTTATCATATCATCACCATGGGCACATTGTTGATTTCTCCTTCAACACTTTATTAGCAGATATATTTGTATCGCAGGAACTGCAGGAACTCCACAAGAAGAACGCAGAAGTTACCAACCAGATCAGCGCTGCTAACGAAGAAAGGTGAGCTCCTGAGACAGCCAGTTGTGTTAAATGGAAGGAAACCTCTGAGATGTTGCAGCTCATATCTGGAACTGGTATACATAAGGGTGGAGGCTCAGTCCAAGCTGACCGTGCTGAGGGAGACAGCGGAGAAGGAACACGCTCACTTTAACGCTGAGATGAAGGAACTGGAGCGGGTTATTGCACAGCAGAGCAGCCTGAAGAACTTCATGAGCGTCAAGGGCAGCGAGAGGAGCGACCACAAAATGGGAACCAGGCAATGTAAGAGGCAGGCGGCCCGCATGATGTTGTAGCTAATGTGTCTAAAGTTTTAGCAGTGCTAACAGTTCCAATAATTGTATCATTCATTTTTCATCAATGCAAAAAGCCACAGCGGAAAAGGACAAAAGTACAAACAACATGTGTTTCTCAGTAGAATTCATGTAGCAGGCAATAATGTTGCACATACAATACAGTTACACATTTGTGTGTCCTTGTGTCATTGTGAATACAGGCACTAAGACTAAAGAGAATAATGAATGATAAACATGAATGATAAACATAACATTGTGATGCTAATGCTAACCCTGCTGATGAAGATGAGACTGGCGCCTCACTGATGTGAATCTGATGTGTTTTGTGTTTCTCAGTGTCAGAGCTGAAGGAGCAGAGGAGGGGGGACTCACAGGACGTGTCTCTGGACGTTCTGGAGGACATGTTTAGGAAACTTCAGACTGTGACAGGAGAGGACAACCTGGACCTGCTGGTGACCAGGTTCATCCAGGGTGAGTCTCATATTCTGCACACAGTTTATGTCAGGATTATAATCCTCTTGCATTTGTACATGAGTACATTCAGACCCCGTTCAGTCTTGTGTAATCAATCAGAACAGCACAAAAATCCAGTTAAAGCTGGATTAGATAGATCCACCTCACAGAGGTGGATTGAGCTGGGTTTGCTAAAATCTGGCTAAGGTCTGAACACGAATGTGGCTAGCGACATCATACTTCTGGGTTCATGGGGACAGTATCTGGGTCACGCCATGTGTAAAACATCCACTGAACTACCAAAGATTGAACTACCAGATTTGATCCCGCTCTAGCTAGACCAACTTTCTCCAGTCAGAAGGGGGTCTCATTAAATGGAAACACACTGTATCTCCCTGCTGTATTATGTATTGTATTGTTTCCCCCTGTAGGTGAGGAGGAGAACTTTGCTCTCTTCAATTTGGTGAACGAGCAAAACAAAGAGATTGATGTATTAAAGAATGAAATTAGCCAGGTGAGTTTGATTTGAAGGTCTCACACATTACAATGAACCTGTTGATGAAGATTCTCAGTCATCCGGGTCATTTTTATTCAGTTGGTTAAAGCAAAGCTACTGGACCTGTAGAAATTCTACAAGTCCAGTTGCCTTGCTGCAACCTTCTGAATTACATTGAAGACAGTGGTTTGCTGGGTCATTTATTTATGTATTTGTGCTGTGAATGAGTTTAGATCCAAACAAACATGGAGCAGGCTGAAGCCAAAGGTCGGCAGCAGGAGCAGGATTATGACTCTCGGCTAAGAGACGTCCAGGAGAGATTAAAGGAGGCCGAGTCTCAGGCAGAGGATTATGAAGACCAAGCCACCATCATCAGCAAAGTCCTGGAACAGATTAAAACAGGTTTTTTTCACAACCTTGTGACTTCCAGCTGTTAAATCGAGTCATCAGTTAGAACATTGATACTCGAATACTTGATATTCCTCCCTCTCACAGGAGTAAACAGCACCTTCTCCAGCCTAGAGTGTGACCGCTCACTGATTGATGACATGGTGGGCTCCTCCACAAGCGTCACCGACAACAACATCATGTCCTACCTGGGTTTAGTGGAACAGAAGACAGATGAGCTGCTCACCATCCAAGCGTTCCTCAGATCTAAAGTCTGCTACCGCTGCTTGTGTTTTCTCACTAATATTTGTACATGTTTTCATTTCTGAACCTGAAATACAGTTTGTTTCTATAATATTTATCATTCTTACAGGATGCAGAAAAGGACTCTGATCCAGACGAATTCACTTTGGTTCAAGATCCAGAAGGTGCTGCTGTCAACAGGTCAGACTTTAGATCACTTCATTCTGACAGCTTCATGTTTGTCAGTAAATGATGTAAAAGTTGATGGCTGTGTCTGTGTTGACTCATCAGTGAGTGTGATGCAGAGGAGTCTTCCGATGAGGAATATTGAAGGGGGTGAGTTCAAACAAAGTTCCTCTCCGAAGTTAGTGTGAGATCATGTTCATCATTTGTTTGTGTTTATCTGGAAGTAATTTGTATGTTTTTTTGGTTCCTCCCAACAGACAGCAACAAAAGCCAGTCTGCAGAACAAGGGAAGTCAGAGGACACGTCCACCTGAGGAAGGCCTGGATGGATGTTTCTTATCCATGTCAACATAAGTTTGAGTTCAAATAAACAAAGTAGCCTATGCATGTAACAGAGTTCGAGTATTAAGTACATTAGATCCCAAAAATCTGAGGTGCACTCTAAACTACACTCTAAAATTCCGATGTATCAGAAACTCACTTACATAGAAGGATCTGAAAAGTTTTGAATGCTGTGATTTTGTCACATTTCTTCAATTGTTCTCATGCTGCTCACAAGCCACCAGTACATCCGTGGAACCTCTGGAAACCTCTGGTGACGAGCCATCGAACTCCTGGATAGGAAGACACAGCAGTTCCACCACTGTCAAATACTTGCTAAACATAAGATCCTAATTGAAAACATGATTACAGTGGTATGCAAAAGTTTGGGCACCCCTATCATTTCATGATAATTTGCTCTACCTTCCTAAGAGAAGATCACAGCGACGAGGTTTGTTTCCTCCAGAGATGCAGACATCTGAGTGTTTTCCAGATTGACATCCTTAGAGTAGAGATTTATTATAATAAAATTTAATGTAAAAAATGTAATGTGCAAAAGTGTTGGCACCCTTTTTATCACATTCATTTCAAGACCTGTAGGGGTTTATAAAGCAGGTTGAAGCACAAAACTGCTTTGATTAGCTTGTTAGATCTTCAGTTACAAAGACAGCTGGAATCAATCATGAAAAAGCTGTTTAACATAGGTAACTGCTGCTGTACTTGTCCTAGGTTCTTTCTTAGAGAGTAGACACATGGGGGCCTCTAAACAGCTCTCCGCTGACCTAAAACAAAGATAATTCATTATCATGAATTAGGAGAAGGGTACCAGAAATGATGTGAAAGGTCTGGACTGTCTGTCTCCACTCCCAGAAATGTAGTGCAGGAATGGAAGAGCACAGGAGTAGCCACTGTAAAGGATAATATGTGGTAGGCACAAATAAAGATAAGACTGAACTCCATGAGAAGAACTTATTGCCTACATTTTGGTGGAGCCTGAACCCCCTTAAGAGCAACAGAGGCAAGAAAAATTCCCTTTTAACAGGAAGAAACCTTGAACAGGACCCGGCTCATAAGGAAGAACCTTCCTGCTGACAGTCGGCCGGGTGGAGGAGAAGAAGAGGGAGACAGGACAGAGAGGATGAAGGAGAGAGAGAGAGGAGCAAACATGCACAGACATCATACACAGAGAACACACATGACAGGTTGTTGATGTGATCAAGCAAGATGAATCAGTGATTATATTACAGTAGATATATCATCAGTTAATAAATAGTAACAGTAGTTTAATGCTACACAGACACCGGTGTGGTCAATAAGCACTGGAATATTCAGGGGCCGGACTGCAGGTCTGAAGTTGCTACCATCCTTCGTGGCCTCACATATCCCAAGATGCTTTGCGCGCTTATTAGGGCCCGAGCACCGAATGGTGCAAGAGCCCTATTGAAACCCTTAGGATTATTATTAGGGCCCGAGCACCGAATGGTGCAAGAGCCCTATTGAAACCCTTAGGATTATTAGGGCCCGAGCACCGAATGGTGCAAGAGCCCTATTGAAACCCTTAGGATTATTATTAGGGCCCGAGCACCGAATGGTGCAAAGAGCCCTATTGAAACCCTTAGGATTATTATTTTTAGGGCCCGAGCACCGAATGTGCAAGAGCCCTATTGAAACCCTTAGGATTATTAGGCCCGAGCACCGAATGGTGCAAGAGCCCTATTGAAACCCTTAGGATTATTATTTTTTTTATTTTTAGGGCCCGAGCACCGAATGGTGCAAGAGCCCTATTGAAACCCTTAGGATTATTAGGGCCCGAGCACCGAATGTGCAAGAGCCCTATTGAAACCCTTAGGATTATTA